>NC_133665.1:178348106-178603106 GCF_037893015.1 Macrotis lagotis
AAACACCCTATTATTATGTTCATGGGCCAGGACAAGTGCTGCTATGTATATCTTTGTTCCATATGAATTCCTTTGATCTTTTGACCTCTTTAGTATATGTGCCTAGCAGTGCCATCTCTGTGCCAAAGATCATAGATGGTTTGCTCTCTTTCTGAGCATAACTCCAAAATGCATTCTAAAATGGTTGGACAAATTCACAGATATCCTTAAAGGGTAAGGTCCCTCCCACATCATTTATTCCCATCTTGTATTATTTCTGTAAATTTTCTGGATAATTGTTTTGATGTGTGCTTATCTTATTGTGATCTGGAGCATATATTTGTTAATAGTTTATAATTCATCTTTAAATAAATGTATTCATATCTTTAACCATTCATACTTGGGAGGAATGGCTCTAGCTTTTCCTTATTTTAATTCATTCTCTGTAGCTAAAATGGCAAACACTTATCAGAGATATTCTATGCAAATATTTTTCCAATCAATATTTCTACTTCTTAATCTAATTGCATTGATTTCATTAAGTCAAAAGCTTTCAGTTTCATTTTATAAAAATTACTTATTTTTGTGTTTGCCCCTGCCCCCGTTTTAAAAATCATCTTCTTTGACTTAATTATGAAAAATTACTCTTTTTTTGTTCTCTTCATACTTTTTTTAGTTTTTTGCAAGGCAATGGAGTTAAGTGATTTGCCCAAGATCACACAGCTAGGTAATTATTAAATGTCTTTGAACTCAGGTCTTCTTGACTCCAGGGCTGGTGCTCTATCTATTTCACCACATAGTTGCCTCTCTCTTCATATTTTTAAATAGTCTGGCCTTCAGTATTCATTTTGATTTGTTTTGACATCTTATATAGTATATTGGGCTAGTCCTAGTTTTTTCCATGTTACTGCTCACTTTTCCCATTCATTCTCATTGAAAAATGAGCTCTTCACCTTTACATTCTCAGACTTACGTAATACATTTATGGAGTTAAATTCTAAATTTTATCTAGTATGTTTCATTTATCTACATTTCTATATTTAATCAATATATATATTTTGATGATACCTTATTTGTAATGTATTTTGAAGTGAAGAAGTATCACTTTCATTCCTTTTTTTGCCTTTCATTACTATTTTTTCATTATTTCCCTTATGATTCTAAATCTTTTTCACAAAATGAAATTTGCTATTATTGTCTCTAGTTCTAGAAAGTATCCACTTGGTACCTATTTTTTAAAGCTCATTTTCTTGTTCTTAGACTTCATTACCAACCAGATAACTTGGAGTAAGGACACTTTTTGACATTTTGCCTGAAGGACTGTGCCATTATTTTGTAGTCATCTATAATTACCTACCCTTAAAGGTAATTTTTCTTTATGTTCTATATGTGTCTTAAAAATTCCAGTTGCTAAATGAGCTCTTTGTGCATTCAAATCATTCTCTTAGATACATCCCCCTTCCTTCCTCACTGGAAACAAATGAGAGAAGGGATTAATGGATTATGGAAAGGCATTAGTCTTGAAAAATAAGAGCATCTTTCTTTCTGAGACAAGAGGGGAAAGGAGAAAGGATAAATAATAGTCCAGTTAAATTGAGGCGTGGAAGAAGGAGTATTGTATGATCTCTAAATGTTAGAACTATAGGGGACATTAAAAACCCCATCTTTTTTTTTTTTTTAGTTTTTGCAAGGCAATGGGGTTAAGTGGCTTGCTCAAGGCCACACGGCTAGGTAATTACTGAGTGTCTGAGGCCAGATTTGAACTCAGGTAATCCTGACTCCAAGGCCAGTGCTCTATCCACTACGCCACCTAGCCGCCCCCTACCCCATCATTTTAAAAAATGTATTTTTACAAAAGAGGAAACCAGTTTCATGCAAAGTAAATAGCTAGATGGAGTTCACTCAGCATGTTAGTGGCAAAGTAGGGATGCAACCCTGGTCTCCTTATGCTCAGATCCATGAACTTCCCACTAACTCAAAATGAAAGACATTAAAGGTACAGTGGCAAAAACTGTGAATTTTGAATGAGTAGTTAGAATTGAAATCCAGCTCTTTTATTAAATCCCAAGAATTGAAATCCAGCTTTTTTATTAAATCCCAAATAAATAACTAAATATCTCCTAGCTTCTACTTGCTACCCTGGTATATGAAGAGATTGAACCAGATCATGTCTACACTTCCTTCTCTCCCTTGATTCTATGTTCACATGTTCTATGTAAAATTGATAAGTGGAGTCGACAGCAAAAAAGGGAATTTAACTTAATATCATGTGACGATCAAATCATAAGCTTTCAGTATTGAAGTTATGTTTGCAGAGACCCTGTTTTCTAAGAGTTGCCCAATTAAGCAAGCATTTATTAGGTAACTCCAATGTGTTAAGTGTCAAGGATACAAAGACAAAAAATTAAATAAACCATAGTCCTTAGTTTTTGAAGAAGAATTCACATTTCAATCTCCGGATAAAGGGGATCCCTTATCTCTACTTGTGGATTCATTTTTCTGTGATATTCTGTTTGGAATATATGTATGGTCATTTTATAGAGCTCTGAATCAGGTTTGTATGACTTCAAACAAATAAATTTGATCCATTCTGGTAAGATGCTTTGTATCCGTGACCAAGAAATCATCATTGTTGTTGGATTTTAATTGAAGATCCAGAAACTGAAACCCCATTTAATAATCAAGAGGTTACTTTTCAACCTTCAAATGGAAGTAAGATTTCCTGGGTTGAATGAATGGTATGGTATAGACAAAATTGGCAAGGTTGGGCAGGCACAAATGAACAAAAACTTGCCTTATGGGAGGGAAATTGAGAATTTAACTATTTGGAATGTAAATGTAGCCTGTCCCTCTCTACTCATTTTCTTGAAAGCACTTCCTGAGCTCTAGTCTTGATTTCTGAATTCTCTTTTGTTGAGTTTGTTTCCTCCCAAATCAGTCACCAGTGGTAGGTATGTATGGAGATATTATGTTAAAGTTTGATCCATAGTGGGAGTTTTTCTGTCATCTGCCAGAGATGCATCTTGGTAAGATAGATGTCTCTATTTATAGGTTAGGGTCAGCATATGGCTGTCATGGTTCCTCTTAGTAGGAAATCGCTAACCATCAATATCTATATCTTCTATTTCTGGAGGATCAGCAAACTATTTTCTGATGCCATCTGTGGGTTACTATTTTCAGAGTTGGGAGCCCAAGTTACTTTCTGCTCAGAAGGTAACAGTTTACCCTCCATATCTCATATATATATATATATATATATATATATATATATATATATATATATTATATATGTATATATATTAGAAGGTTCATGGTCCTTCTTAATTTTCTCTGGGTCATATTTTTTGCCCTCTAATCTCCTTATACAACTTAGGGTTTTCTGTTGGTTCCTTTAGTTTTCCTGTTTCTTTTTCTTTATAAAACATTGTGCCATTCTTTTAAGGAGCATTTCATATTCCCTTATAAACTGGAGTAGCTTCTCTCCAGTCCTCCCACCTTTGCCTTTTATAAGAAGAAGTTTCATCTGAAATTCTGGGGCTGCCCAGCTATTGCTTGTCAATGGCAAAAAACACAGATATAGCGTGGTTTGTTTGCAATGCACTAAATCCTTCCTCTTGTGCTTCATATTTATTGAAAGTGCAATCTTTTATACTCTAGAATTCTAAAGTCTTTGTAATTTGGGGGGGGGACTTCTTATGGAGAGCTGTTTGCTTGCTATACCTGTTCACTTTGGGTTCAGTTAATATTCTAATTCATCAAGACTCCTAGAAATCAACCATTCTCTTAGGAATCAGATTTTTAAAAGACCTCCTATGGAGGAAGCTAGGCACTGCATGGATAGGTGGATGAATGGATGAATGGAGGGATGAAAAATCATCAGGCAAGAGATTACTATTTTATTACTATTACTATTACTAATAATCCATTTTGGAGCATTATAGGAATTTGTTAAACATTTGCTAGTTGATAGGGCTTGGGAATAAAAATATTAGTATATACTAGCTCTCTGGAAATATCTTCCATTTTAGTTTCTGGCCATGTGACTATACCGATTAGTATTTTCTACAAAATGATTTCAGAAGTTCTGACCAAGGGTTTGATTATTGTAAGGCTAACACATCATGGTCTCTACTATGTTACCGAGACCTTTTTTTTTTTTGGTTGGTTAATTAGCAGAATAATTTTGTTCATGGGTATTTCTGCTTTATGAGAGAAGAAATGGTTCACAAGGAAAAAGATTTCAATTCATTGAAACATTTATTGAACACTTACTGCAAGCAAGTCATGTAAGGTACTCAGGGAAATGTAAAGATAAAACATAAACTTTATTTCAAAGAGCTTCTAATCTAATAAAATTTTCAAGTCATTTGATTTTTTAAAAGAATGAAGCTTTGACATATGCCTCATTTCTACTACTACAAAGTCTCTATGTTAGTTTTATGATCTAATTTGGGAATGCATCATCCTTATGTTCTTTCTGGATGAGTGTTCTATAGTTTATTCTCCTAACAAAATAACTTCTGTGTTCTATTATTATGGTATTATACTCAATTTATTACATCTTCCTGGCATAAAATGACTGTCTACTCCTATACTCTATAGTCCAATCTTGAATCTATCCAACTTTAAGAAAGTTTAGATATTATTGTATACAAAATGCACTGACCAACATTTTCCTGATATTTAGGGTGGCAAGAACTGTAACTTTTACTGGTTCCTCTTTGAAAACATGATTAAAAATAGGTTGACTCTTAAAAAGAGTTGACTTGCAACTTGGACTATATCGATTCCCTGCAAAGATGACTTAGAATCTTTGCTCAATATCTTCTCTCCCCAAGAGATATTGGCATCTCTGTGGTTTTGCTATCAGCATTCAAAGTCCGTCTTGGATCTTTGCTCCCCAGTCTCAGTGAAGACAGTCAGTCATGTGGCCCGGTGCATAAACAGTGGAGACAAATCAGAAGGCAAAATGACCTTCTGTGCCAGGGAAATGAACTCTGGGTGGCTGTCAGCATAATCTGAGATGGAAGAATAGAGCCAGTTTGCCACTTGGTTTAATTGGGTTGCCAAGAATTCCTGCTAAAGTGAACAGCCAGATTCCATCACAAAAGAATGTTTTTCTACCTTCTTTCCCTGCCAAAGGGAGTCTTTTTTTATTTTTTTCAAAGAGAATTATATGCCTCTTCTGGGTTGTCAGTTTTCAACAAGAAGAAATCAAAGGTTGCCACAACCAAATACAACGGTAGCCATGGGAACCAAAGGAAAGGCAGGAGGTCTTATATTTTATCATCAAAGCTTATTAATCACTCTGGATTTCAGGTGGCTAGTGAGGATTACATCATTATTGATTGATCTATCATCCTACCTGCAAAATTTCCCCCATCTTTGGGCTAGAACTGTGGAAGAGATGAATCATTCTAATCTCTTAAACTCAGTTTGTTAGATCCAAATGAGATGATAATAATCAGGTAGTTCAATCATTTAATTTTGCATATGAGGAAACTGAGGTACATGAGAGTAAGTTGAGCTGCTCATTCTTGGGCAGTAAGGTTATAGGAGAGACTCCTATTTTTCTTAATCTCCCAGGATCCCTGGAATAAAAATTTAGAAAATCACAAATGAACATTTTGTATTGTACTGTATTTTTATTTATTTCATTAAACATTTTCCATTTGCATTTTAATTTCATTTGAGCTACATTCTGGAATTTTGTAAGCCAGCTGAGAGTTTGATAACTCCTCTCTGCTTCACATTGAAAACTGTGAATCTAATCTGCAGGATAGTATTGGGTGTATTCAAATTAGAGCAAAGTGAATTTGTGAAGGTCTGTTTTCAAGGAGCCTAGCTTTCATTTTTCACATAATAGTCCAAAATTTCATTTAGAAGGAATCTTGAAGGCTATTTCATGTAAGTATGCCAGTACCATAATTGTCCTTACAAACTCACTGGGGCTCTATTTTCTAGTCATCTCTACTCCACTAGAAACTTAGACTTCACCCCTGGCTCAGATAAGTGAGGTGTTTGCTGTCTCCTAACTAGGTCTGAGCTGCTCCCAAACTTCCTGCTCTCTTATCCACATGGCCCCATCCAGGGTATGCTTCTTTGCTTCCAGCTCCCCTTTATGAGCTGTCTTCTTGTATTTCAATGTAAGTTCCTAAATGGCAAAGACTTACTTTTTTGTATTTTTCTTCCTTATTCATTTGTATTTTATTCCTAGTGTTTAGAGTGACTGGCCCATAGAAATCATTTAATGAATGTTTTTATCTATTCATCTATTGTGAAAAATTATTATTTTCCTCTTCTATTTAATAAATTGTAATAATATTATAATAAATTATTTTCCTCTTCTATTTAATAGCTAATTATTGAATCAGAACCAAGGTTTTTACCTCTTGACTACTTTCCCAAGCAGAAACTCAAGGCCAAGATCTAATCAGAGAGTAAAAGAAATTTCAAGGTTGGTCTAAGGGGTGCATTCCTGCTGAATGTGTTTGCTCATACAGGTCTGGGGAAAATATGGATCTTTCCTTTGTCAGACAGGTGATATGGACATAGATGTCTTTCTGACCAAGACTTAGGTGACCTAGGGTACTCCAAGACCCTCATTGTAGTATTCATTTTCTTACTGTTAATCAATCAGTGCTGATCACCACCCTGAGGAACATATGATCTTTCAAAAGCATCTAAACTATGTGCCCACTGCCAATAGGGCTCTTTGGTCTAAATTAAGAAATAGTTATATGATCATCAGCATCCTTTTTAAATAGAAATTCTTGTCTTATTAATAAAGTAATCATATTACGAAATTATGCTCTTTAAAAACACCTCTTCCTCTCTCCTCTCTCCTCTCTCTCTCTCTCTCTCTCTCTCTCTCTCTCTCTCTCTCTCTCTCTCTCTCATAATAATCCCCTGAGAAAGTGAGATAGTTCTAATTGTTAGGAAAATTTCCCTTACTCTCGCAGCAAACACAAAACCACCAAACTAACCAACTAACCCAAAACCCAAACATAGTCCTTTTCTCACATGTCACCTATGCACACCTTCCTCTGTCCTTCTTCTCCTTCTTCCTCTCGTCTCTAAGGGTCCCATGTCTGTCATCTTTTCTCTCCTTTTCTCTTAGATTTATTTTATTCATGCATGAATTTATATTTAAGTGAATGAAAGCAATGTGATCCCCTTGCTTTGGGGAATTGATATTTTCAATGTAATCTTTAATAACGTTCCCTGGCACATAAACAAGTACAGGTAGTCAGCAAATGTTTGTAGAATGCCGGAAGATAGTTAATCGGGTAAGGAAAGACTGTCCCTTTTATAAGTAATTTCATGGAAAGGACAATTTGTAAGGGCAGAAAGGATACTTTTCTTGTGCCTCTGAAGCCACACAAGGTAGGTAGCTGCTTTCTACGAGATTGACATTGGAATGGTTATCTAATACTTCTTAGGTTTTGGATGAGTCACTTCAGAAATCTCATGAAAATAGGATTTTTGAGATGATCACATTATTTAATTTAGACTAGTTAGAGTACTGAAGGTGGTGCAATGGATTTGATTCTGTAAGGGCTACTTATCACTGGGTTATATAGCCTCAGATTGTATACATCCTTACACTGGTCAGTTCTGCCATAAATGCCTGCAATGAGCCCCAAGAGAGATCATACAAATCATAGGAGCATAAAACTGGAGGGGAGCTTCAGAGGATAGCTTCCTATTCTATAGAAGAAAAAACTGAAGCCCAGAGAGTTTAACTGACTTGTCAATAGTCACATAGCTAATAAATGGCAGAGCCATCATAAAGAATGCTCATGACTGCCCTATTGATTTCATTCAGTTATTTCTATTCAGTTTCACTTGATTCAATGAAGTCTGATTCAGCAGACAATTATTAGACTTTTCAGTGTACAAGAACCTTGGCTAGGTCTTAAGGATGTGAACATGGAAGATGATACTATTCCCTGCCTCAGAAGCTCCTTATCTTAGTGATAGAAAAGTAGATAGATCAGCTCAGGACGGAGGCAAGGTGATCTTATTAATGCCTTTAGGTCAGATGCAGGCCATCAGGGATGCAATAAGATTCTAAGGAGTCATCCAATTATGATTAGTTTCAGTGGCTTGTAGCATCTCTTCAAAGCTATAGATAAATGTTGATAGTCCTCAACCACTGAGTTTTTGTTTCTATTAATATTCTTCATCTTCTGATTAGCATCATGAGGCATTTAGGTAGTACAGTGGTTAGAATGCTGTACTTGGAATGGATGAGTTCAAATCCTCCCTCAGACACTAATAAGCTGTATGAGCTGGGGCAAGTCATTGTTTCTTTTCCTCTGTTTCCTCATCTGTGAAACAGTGATAATAATAGCACCTCCTTTATGGGACTTTATAATAATTAAATGAGTCGACATATATAGATGCCTAATAAATATCAAAATGCTATTAACATTTATTAAGGACTTCATAGTTTGCAATATGCTTCACGTACATCATCTCATTTGGTCCTTACAGCAGTCCTGAGAGGGAGCGACTACTATTGTTCTTATTTTATAAATTAGGAAGCTGAGTTTACCAGAAGTTGTATTTTGCTTAAACTATACAAGTTGTAAATATCTAAGGCAGGATTCAAACTTGGATCTTTATAACTTGAGGTCCAGGACCCCCCCCCAAGTGAGCTGCCAACTTGATCATCTTTTATGAGTCTTTCCTAGATTGAAAAAATGAACTTTACAAGTGTGAATCAAGAGCCATGCCTGGAAAACAATTTAACTGGGATTTTAGGGAACCACAATGAGTCAATGAGTCAAATTCACAATCTTCAGTTTCATTAAGGTAAATATAGATTCAAAGAATAAAGAGACCCTTGTTCTAGATATAAGTTAATACCTCTTCTGTACTTTCTCATGGTCAGATCATCTATGGAATATTATGTTTAATTCTGGGAGCCACATGTTAGAAAGAATATTGATAAATTGGTGCATGTGCAAAGGAGCCCTCCTGGACTAGAGAAGGAATTCAAGTCCATGTGATAGAAGGAGCAGTTGAAATAATTGGGACAGTTTGCCTGAAGAAGAGGCCTTAAGAGTATACTAGCTGTCTTCAGTTTTTGAATGATAATAATATTTAAGGATTTGGATTATTCAGTTTGTTTCCATAGGGATGAACCAGAAGCAAAGGGTGAAATAGAAAAGAAACACATTTAGACTTGGTGTTAGGGGAAAAAACCAAAACAACAACATTTTCTGGTTATGAGATATGTCCCAAAATGGAATAGGTTTCCTAACTTGGAAGGCGATAGATTACCCCTCCTTGGAGGATTTTGAGGAGCCTGGATGACTGTTTACTGGCATGTTGCAATGGGTATTCCTTTCAGAATATAGGTAAGACTAGATGGTCTCTGAGCTCTATCTAACTGCATGCTCAATAGTTTTCATTAAATACACTTCTTTGGAGCAAACTGATATGTTTATCTAGTGGGATTCAATGGGACAGGTCCTCTACTGACTACTTTTGAAAACAGTCCTAGGTGGAAAGAATACTGACTTTGGGGAGACTGGAGGTCTGACAGCCTCATTAGTATTTCTGGTGGGGATGATCTAGAATTCCTTTAGGATCTCTCCTTTTTTCATATACCATTACAAACTTTGTTGAAAGAGCATGGTAAATCTTCCTAGCATCTTATTCCCATATACTTTAGTGCAGATAGATAATGTGGGCACCTCTTCTTTCAAAGAGCTTTTAAGAGATAATTGGTTGAGAAAATGGGTGGTCTGACTAACCCAGTCAAATTTAGAGCTACAAATTCCTCCCTCTTTAATTCAAGGTTGAATTTAATGGAAGAATTATTTCCAGTTTCCCACTGGACTTTTGGCAAAGATATATGTGTCTTTTGAAGGTATTGCTTTATAATGAAATTAGAAAAGACGTCTACTTTCCTTTCTAAAGGCTTTTGCTTTGTCTTGCAACACTTCTCTTAGATAAATGACAGTAATAAGACCTGACAATCAGGTGACATAGAAACAGTTTGTATTCAGAATTCTAGAAAAGGTGATTTGTTCATATTAATTGGAGTTTTTAAAAGAGATTCGTGTTTGGAAAGTGTGTAACTATTCTTAACCCTAGGTTCTTTGTAAATAGAAAAACACTGAAAAAGAAAGAAGGAAAGTGATTTGGACAGTGGTTATCCATAATGACTCTCAGTATCCACTCTTTCTTTCCTTTCCAGAACTGTGGCTGCCTTGCTGCTATGTGAGACGAACTGTGTTAGGTGATGTGGCTTTAAAGACAAAAAAACCTAGTTCCTGTCTGTTCCTAGGGAACTTATTTTCTATTAGGGGGATATATATATGTGTGTGTGTGTGTGTGTATATATATATATATATGTACATATATATATATGTACATATATATATATGCAAATACAGTACAGAAAAACTGAAGGGAGGGTAGAGCATTGATCCTTAGGGAGATCAGATAGGTTTCATCTAGGAGACATATAGAAGCTAACTAATTTGATTTTTGAAAGAAGAAAAGAGGAGGAAGGATGTCCCAGACATGAAAATCAGTTGGTGCAAGAGCATGGAGATTGGAGAGGGCACATTAATCTTAGGAAACAGTTTAGTGGTGCAGTTTGGTGAAAATGCAAAATCCAGGAAGAAAAGTACTGTGAAGAAAGTCTGGAGAGTTATAGGTGTTGGTGCTTTATTTTGTCAGTGATGGGGAGTCAATGAAGTTTGTTGAGCAGGACTAGAGGGAGAGGGTGCCATGGTAACATCTGGGACTGGGACTTAAGAAGATTATTTGGCAGTTTGGTGAAGAATAGATTGAAGAGACAATGAACAGGCAAGAAATTATAAGGCTCAGAACCGGAAGGCCTTGAGGGTGGCCACCTAAGTGGGTGGAAAGGAATGAGAGAAATTAATATTATAGTTTTATATAATTAATTATTAATTTGTAATTCATCCTTTTCCTTCTATGTTTGCTAAGATTCCATCCATGAAAAAGGTCAGTTAGTCCCTGCCACGACTGAGTGGAATGATTACTACTAAGCTCCAAAGCATGGACTGGTTGGTTAGGTCGCGTGGGACCCTGCCCAATTGGGAAACCAGACTTCTGTTTAGAGTATAAAAATAATTCATCCTGTGTGAGTACTTTGCTTGCAGGAAGGAATGACTATCTGTGATCCCCTCCAGTAGGCTTTTAAGACAACCCTAAGCTCATGAAGGAGAAAACTAGCCAGAGATGCAGATGGTAATCTCTTCCCCTGCCCAATTATCTTGAGGCTTCTGAGTTTCATGATTAGCCATGAAAACAAGGCTTTTATTTCATCTCATTCAGTCTACCAAGCAGGTTTGACTTCCACTTGTCACAGGAATTCCCTGTCAGAAAGTGCACACCTGATTTAAGGTTTTTCCATCTCTCTAAACATAGTTGGTTACTGAGAGAAATGAGTGACTATCAATTTACTGGTTAGGCTAATGAATTAATTGATCAATAACTGGAAGCCTTTATTCCCAGGCTTTTATACAAGTAGATTTCCCTTACCACAGTTTTCATTTCCCCTTTCTTTTACTTTCTTTTACTTCCTTCTATTTGAGCATCAGATCATAACCCATATGGACATGGACAAAGTAATTTCCTTTCCACAACTCTATAAATTTGAATATAAAATAATTTGATGTTGACTGTGAATTAATTCCTAACAATAATAGATACAAATTAAGTAAATTTTATACTTATGTAAAAAAGCATTATTATCTCCATTTTCATAACAAGTAAAACGAGACCCAGAGAAATGAATTCCTTGCCCCAAATAGTAATAGGCTTCAAAGTGGGTAATCCAGAAATGAAGGCAGCCTTTATGTGGTATAAGGTCAGGGCTTACCCTAACATGTTATCCTGTTTCTTTTACAACAGGGTTTTTAACCAGGGTCCCATGAATTTGATTTTAAAAATATCTTGATAAATGTGTTTTACTCTGTTTGGTTTCCTTTTTAGTCTCATTTATTTTATTTTGGGTTTTTAAGTACATTATTTTGAGAAGGGATGCAGAGGCTTCCTCAGACTACCCAAAGTGTTCATGACACTGAATTATAGGCTTTAGCTTTATTACAGGGAATTCTTTTTTTCCCTGCCTTGTTTTAGTTTTTCTCTAAGATCTTTCTATTTATAGGTATAGTCTATTTGTGGAAGTGGCACCACTGACTTCAGGGAATCAGGGTCCTGTTAAACATCTCATCATATACTAAGGAAAACCTTACTAGGCTGAAAACAGAAATACACTTTACAAAGGTACTGGAATTTGTAGGAAGCTGATTTCTCCTTATTGAGGGTTCTCAAGTTAAGTTTAGATGACCATTTTTCTGTTATGTTCTTGTTGAGGGAAGCTATTTGTTTTTATATCAGAGAGTAGTTTAGATCAAGTTTTCTCATGTTATCAATAAATCCAGGATGTAAGGAACCAGGCAACTAATATTTGCTATATAAGAGACTTTGGACACAGAGTCAGATCATCACTCTATCTAGAGGTTAAAAAGACATTAAGGAACATGAGAATGATGAGTGGTAAAGATGAATGATTAATGAAGAGTGGATAGTCCAATAAAGGAGATGTATTTAAACTTTTGAAGAGTCGTCATATAAAAGAGCCATTAGATTTGTTCAGTTTGGCCCCGGAAGGACAGAAGTAGGGGGCTATATTCTTTACCTTCTGGAATATCATATTCCAAGTTCTTCAGTTCCTTAAAATGGTGGCTGCTAAAGCTTTTATGTTCCTGACTGTGGCTCCTTGGTATCTGGTCTCTCTGGCTGCTTATATTATTTTTCCCCTTGATCTGAGACCTGTGGATTTTCACTGTAAGATTCCTTATAGTTTTCTCTTCTTTGTTTTTAAAGTTAAAAACAATTATTTTTTTACATTTTTATTTATTTACACATTAATAAAATAGTGTTGTAAGAGTAAGCTAATCCCCCCAATAGAAAAACCTCAAGATAAATGAAGTGAAAGAAAGAGAAAGAAACTATACTTCAGTCTGTGTTCAAACACCATCAGCTCTGTCTCTGGGGTGGATTGCATTCTTTATTATAGGCACATCAGAGAAGTTGCTTCCACATTTTTTCCTACAGTTGCTGATTGTATTTCCCTCCATCCATTCCTCCCCACTCCTATTTATTCTATTTTCTCTCTCCTTTCACTCTGTCCTTCCTCAAAAGTGTGTTGTGGGGCAGCTGAATGGACAGGGTACTGGCCCTGGAACTAAGAGGACCTGAGCCCACATCCCACCCCAGACACCCAACAACCACCCAGTCTGTGGTCCCAGGAAGGCTAGCCAATCCCATCACCTTGCAAAAATACCCCCCAAAAGTATCTATCTATTCTCCTCTATCACCTACACCCCTCTCCCCTCCCCCTGTTCCCTTTCTCCCATCCCCTTCCTCTCCTTTTTCCTCTAGGATTAGAGATTTCTATCCCCTATTAAATGTGAGCTATTTTCTGATGAGAATGAAGGCTTACTCATTCCCCCTCACTGCTCCCCCTTCCACTCTATTGCAAAAGCCTTTTCTTGACTCTCTTATATGAAATATCTGAATGCATTCTACCTCTCTTTTCCCTTTCTCCTAGTACATTCTTTTTTTCACCCACTGACTCCATCTTTACAACATATATTATACCTTCATATTCAGCTCTCTCCTATACTTTGTCTATAGAGGCTCCTTCTAACTGCCCTTTTAATTGAGATGGTTCATATGAGCTACCAGTATTATCTTTCCATGCAGGAATACACACAATTCAATATCACTAAATCCCTCATAATTTATCTTTCCTGTCCCCTCTCTATGTTTCACTGAGTCCTGTACTTGGAGATCAGACTTTCTGTTCAGCTCTGGTTGTTTCAACAGGGGTTTGAAATTCCCTATTTTACTGAATTCCCATCTTTTCCTCTGGAAGAGGATGTTCAGTTTTTCTGGGGCGTTGATTCTCAGATGTAATCCAAGCCTTCCAGAATATCATATTCCAAGCCCTAGGAGCCTTTAATGTAGACTGCTAAGTCCTGTATGATCCTCACTGCAGTGCCATGATATTTGAATTGTTTCTTTTTGACGGCTTTTAATATTTTCTCTTTGGCCTGGGAGTACTGGAAATAGACTATAATGTTCCTGGAGGCTATTTTTTTGGATATCTTTCAGGAAGAGATTGATGGATTCCCTCAATTTCTATTTTACCCTCTGCTTCTAGGATCTCAGGGCAATTTTCCTGTAGAAATTCTTTAAAAATGTAGTATAGACTTTCAGGTAGCCCAACAATTTTAATTAATTTAACTGTTTTTATAACAAGTTATGTCATGTTTTCTTCTAGCTTTTTATTATTTTTGTTTTGTTTTCTTGTTTCTTGATTTTTCACATAGTCATCAGCTTCCCTGAGCTCCATTCTACATTTGAAGGAGTTGTTTTTTTCAGAGAGCTTTCTTATCCCCTTTTCCATCTGGCCAATTCTGCTTTTTAAGGCTTTCCTCTCTTCATTAATTGTATGGACTGTTTTTTTCATTTGACCTAAACTGGTTTTTAACATGTTGCTTTCTTTGGTATTTTTTTGTATCTCCTTCACCAGGCTGCTGACTTGGTTTTCATGATTTTCCTGCATCACTCTCATCTCTCTTGTCAATTTTTCCACTCCCTCCCTTACTTGATTTTCAAAATCCTTTTTGAAGTTTTCTATAGCCTGAGCCCAATTTCTACTTTTCTTGGAGACTTTAGATGCAGAAACTTGTACTTTGTCATCTTCTGAGTGTGTGTATATGTTTTTTTATTTTTTATTTTTTTGTGTGTGTTTTGATCCTCCATGGGACAAAAGTAATTGTCTATGGTCAGATACTTTTTTTCCTATTTATTCATTTCCCCAGCCTGTGCCCTGGTTTTGAGGTGCTTCCTAAGCCCTTGAGTACTATTGAAATACCCCAGCAAGGGTTACTTCAAGGTCTTATGAGAGGCTCTGACTGCTTTCCTGGCCTGTGGATGACCACAGGTTCACTCCTCTGCCCTGGAGCCATGAGGAGGGTCCCTGCTCTATGGCAATGGGGGCCCCCAGACTGACCACGGTCTGAATATGGATGAAGTTATAGAGTCCTGTCCCAGGGATAGCAGAGAGACCTCAACAGTCTCCCCTGGTCTCCCTTACCTTCCCTGGGCTGATCACTCTGGAAGCAGCTGCTGGGCGACTCCCTAATGGGTGGCTCCGAGGGTCTGCTTCTGTTTCCCCAGACCAGGGTTGTGCTGAGGGCTGTAGTTCCAGGGACAGTCATGCAGGCCTGAGCTCCGTGCTTACTCTGGCAGAGGTTTCCCCTGCTGATCTTCCAAATTGTGCTTGGTGTTCCCTGGGTTGGGAAGTCTGGATACTACTTCTACTGGCACAAGCTGGTACCCCCAGGGGCCTAGGCACCCTGCAGACTGTTCCTGGAAGACTGGAATTCATTAACTCCAGCGGGGTGTAACCCTGGCTGTTCTGCCTTGTCTTCTGACCCCGGTGAAGCACAGCCTTCCCATGGACCTTCAAGTTACCTTGGACTGGAGAATTATTTCATTGTGTTTTTTCTGTGGGCTCTGCCTCTCTAAAATTTAGTTAGAATTATAATTTTAAAGTTTTTGAAATATTTTGGAAGAGAGCTTCTGGGTAATCCTGCCATCGTGCCACCATCTTGGCTCTACTTCCCTCCTTGTGATTTTCATGTTGAGATTTCTTTAAGGAGTTGACCAGTGGATTCTTTCAATTTCAACTTTTCCATATGATTCTAAAAGATCTGAGCAGCTTTTTTTTTTTTCAAAATATCTCAAAACATGAGATTTAGGCTTTGTCTTTTTTGGTTTATTTTCAGCAAGTCCAATGTTTGTTAAATTATTTCTCCTCTATTTTCCATGTCATTTGTTTTTCCTATGAGATATTTCACATTTTCTTCTAAGACTTTTGATGTTTCAATACTTTTTGACATGTCAGGGAGTCATTAACTTCATTTTCCAATTCTAATTTTCAAAGAGTTATTTTCTTTGGTAATATTTGTACCTCTTTTTTTCTAAACTATTAGTTCTCTTTTCATTTACTTTTCTCCAACTCTTGCTTCTTTTGCCATTGTTTCAGTGAGCAGTCTAATTTAGCTTTAAAATAATTTAGTTCCTTTTAGAACTCTTTATTGTATCTCTTCTAGAAATTCTTGGTGGACTTGTGTCCAAGCTGAATTTTTAAAAGGGTATGATTGTAGATGTTTTTGAGTCATTACTCTTTTCTATTTTTGTATCTAAAACTTTCTTGTTGTCATTAATATCTCTTTGTGGTGAGATGATTTATTTATTTATTTTTCTTTATTCTTTTATATCACTTCTTGACTTTGAAATATATGATAGTTTGCTGAATCTCTGGGTGTGGAGGAGAGTGACCTAAACTTATAGCCTCTTCTGACCTTTGGCTACTTTCACAGTTTAGACTGGGGTCTGAAATCTTTCAATATTCCCACAGTGGTGTCATCTGGATCCAAGCTTTGTTAAGATCCTGACTCAGGTTTGCATTTGTCAGCTTGTCCTTGGTTGGGATTGTCAGGAGACTGTTGCTGGTCTTGGTCACTGGTAGCATGCTGTGAAGCTATGAAGGCTCAGAATGACTGAATTACTGGCTCCCTTTTTGTCTGGGATACCTATGCTGCTTATTCCACTGAAAACTTATAAGTGATGAAAGACACAAGATTGAATCATTGCTCTATTTCTAGGATTAGAGCCATATAATTCCAAAATTAGTTCCTTGTTCAGAACACAGCTAGGGCCAATGCTCATGACTACTCTTTTCCAATCTGGAACTGTGACCCATAACTGGATAGTGGACAGAAGAACTGCCAGATGGCACTTCTTCCCATACCCAGAAGTCCTGGGATGCCTTTGGATCTCTTTCTGTCTTGACACTCTGTCTTGACACTCTTTAAATTTTAAAATATATTTTGTTTTTCCCCAATTACAAGCAAAAACATTTTAAAATAATCTTTTAAAGTTCTGTGTTCCAGATTCTATCTCTTCCTTCCCTCCTTCCCTCCCTAAGACAGTAAGTAATCTGATATAGTTTATATATGTGCAATCATGCAAAACATTTCCATATTGGTTATTTTGTGTAAGTGCACTCAAACAAAAGAAGCTTAAAATAGTATATTTCAACATGTACATATTTCTTTCTATAGAGGCAGATAGTATTTTTCATCATGAGTCCTTTGGGATCGTCTTAGAACACTGTATTACTGAGAATGGCTAAGTCATTCATGGTTCTTCATTATACAACATTGCTATTACTATGTACAATTTTCTGCTGATTCTATTCCCTTTACTTTGGACCAGTTCATGTAAGTCTACATTTTTTCCTGAAATCATCCTTTTTGATATTTCTTGTAACTTCTTCAGTCATTCCTCAATTGATGAGTTTCCTCTCCATTTCTAATTCTTAGCCACCACAAAAAGCACTCCTATAAATATTTTTGTACATGTAGGTCCTTTTCCATTCTTAAAAAGTCTCTTTGGGAGACAGCCCTAATAATAGTATAGATGAATCAAAACATCGAATGCTCAGTTTTACAATTATCCTAGCCGGACCTCATGTCCAGGGTCCACAGATCTTTCTTTCTGTCTTTTGATGCTGCCCTGGACTGGAAAAATGACTTATTGTGATTTCTTGCCTCTTCTAGTTTGGGATCTTAGATTCAGTTCACCAGGACACCATAGTAATCACAACCCCAGTTTCCACCCTCACATTTCCATCGCATTCCATAGGTAGCGGCAGAGAGCTACAAGCCTTTAAAAAAAAAAGCTTGTCCTTTCTCCAGTTATGGATTCTAGAGTAAATGACAGCAATAGGCATCATGGGTACTCTCAGTCAAAAGCATCAGTTGTCTCCAAACAATCAGAAATCATTTAGCTTAAGCCTTCTCTTAGCTGACTGTTTCTTAATGCAAAAGCCCTGATTTCTAACCCCCGCCCTTGCGGTATCTTCAACTTTTCTCAATGTCCTTCCCCGCCAACCTTTCCCCAGACCCCTGTGCTGCCAACTTGTGAATTCTCTTCCCCTCTCTTGTTGTCCTTCCTCTCTCTCTCTGTCTCTCTCTGTCTGTGTTTCTATTTGTCTCTGTATCTCCTGCTCTTTTTTTCCCTTTCATAGTTAAAAGAAGAATCTCTTGAATCTAAGGCTCACTTTTCCCTTAAAGCATTATAATTCTACCAATTATCCCTATCAAAATAATCTTTTAATAAACATTCTCATTTTCTTAATTTTCTCTGTCAGAAAAAATGCTTATACAATTTAGGAAATTGCATAATTCACTGTACTTTTTCATAATAATTGTGTAATTTCCTATAATTGCCTCAGCTCTGAACTCTTTTGTTGCTGTTTAATCATGTTCAGTCATGTCAACTCTTTATGACCCTTTTGGGGGGGAGTTTCTTGGCAAAGATACTGAAGTGGTTTGCCACTTTTTTTCCAGCTCATTTTACAGATGAGGAAACTGAGGCAAACTGGATTAAGTGAGTTGCCCAAGGTCCCACAACTAGTAAGTTCTGAAGCCAGCTTTGAATTCATAAAGATGAGCTTTCCTGACTACAGGCCCCAAACTCTATTCACTAGATAGAGTGACCTAGCTGTACCATATGTTTCTTTGGTGTGTTTATAATACTATTTCTCTAGTTTCTGAGAAATAAAGTGATTTTTCCTTGGACTTTTTATAACATTTAAATTTTCCTCCACAAGTAAGACATCATTCTACATTATTAGAGGAGATCTGAGTTCTCAAATCCATACCACAGATTATTTTCTCTCCAAAGCCATCCAAATCCCATTTGAAAGCTGTTTATTCATGTATATATTTAATCAGTTTAAATTAAAACAACATTATTTTTCTACTCATATTAGTTATCAAAATGTTCATTCATAACAGTGGTGATATATCTTTGAGAAGAATATCTGTCTTCCTTTACACCAAAATATTTTCTGACATTTTCATTATTAGCTATTCTTTCTGAACAACAATAAAGACAGGGTGAATCTTTCACAACAGTCACCAAACTCTAACATAGCTTTATTGAGAAGAATTCATGCCCCAACTTTAGGGCCATGCAGGCCTAATTTATTGCGTATTATTGTAGAGCAGTAGACGAATAAGATGTTGAGTATATAATGGTACATTGAAATTTTAGCAAAGAATTTGTCAAATTTTTTCATTCTGTGCAAGCAGACAAATTGAGAATAGTTTAATGAGAAAGAGCAGTTTTGAAACTGAACAAAGGATGGGACTCAAAGAGTTAATGAATCATCTATCAACTTGGAAGGGATTCTCGACTGTCCAATGATAAGTCTTTGTAATGAACTATCAGTGAAATGAATAAAAGTATTGGTGGCATACTTAGAACATTTTCAGATAGCATAAAGCTGGGAGGGAAGGTTAACACTGAAGAACAAAATCAAGATTCAAAAAGATCTGAAAAGCTTAGAATAATAGGTCATATTTAATGAGATGAAATATAATAGAGATAAATTTAATTCTTTCACATAGACTTAGGACACATAGTGCTTTAATTACACGAGAGCTATCTCAAAGTCAAATGAGTCATCTTGAGACATAGTGGGTTCTTCCTTCCTGAAGGTCTTTAAGCAATGGTTTGATGACCTCTTGAAGGGAAGATAAGGAAGGGATTATCATTCTGGGAGGGAAAGGCTACACAGTGGATAGAATGCTGAACCTAGAGGCGGGAAGACTAGAATTCAAATATGACCTCAGACACTTACAACTTGTGACCCTTGACAAGTCACTTAACTTATGTATGCCTCAGTTTCCTCATTCACAAAATGGGGATAATAGTAGAACCTATCTTCTTGGGTTGTTATGAGGATAAGATGAGATAACACTTGTAAAGAGGTCCACTAACCTTAAAGAACTATAAATGCTACTATTATTGTTCATCATCATGATCATCATTTTTATTCTTATCATAGTAGTTAATCTCTGAGGTCCCCTTCCAACTCTGAGGTTCTATGATTCTGTGGTTTATTAACATATTTTTCAAGGAATTGTACTGAATGATATGAATCATCTATCAATTTTTTAAAAAGATTCCTACTCTTAGGCAGCTTGTAATCTCTTTATAGTCTAAGGGATAAAAAGAGAAAAGAAATAATATCATTATAAGAGCCTATTACTAATTACCCAGGTAAGTGAAGGATATGGCTAATGCCTTCCTGATATAGATGACAAGTAGGCACAGAAGTAATTTGGAAAGATATCTACTATACTGGGAATTTCTTCTATCTGTCAAAAGTCTTATTTTGATTACAGAGCATATAACAGATTCCTATTTTCTTCATAGATTAATTTCTTCAGAGACAGTTTAAAAAAATGAAGGAGGGACGGCTAGGTGGTACAGTGGATAGAGCACCGGCCCTGGAGTCAGGATTACCTGGGTTCAAATCCGGCCTCAGACACTTAATAAATACCCAGCTGTGTGGCCTTGGGCAAGCCACTAAACCCCATTGCCTTGCAAAAACCTAAAAAAATGAAGGGAAATGCTGCTCAATTCTTCATTCTAACCAATTATTTGGTAATGGCAGTTCTAAGTGAAAGACGATGCCACTCTGGAGCTCAGAAGAAACTGGATAGTAAAGAGAATAGTTAGGTTCCCCATGCTTAAATAAGGTGGATTGCAAGAAATTCAGATTAGTGCAGGAATTATTCTGAAGCTAGAGAATTAAGGCCTAAACAAATTACTCACTAATAATATGCACATGCAATTAAAGAGCCAAAAGGTTGGTTCAGATTGGGCAAAGAACTGAGAGTCTAGAAACTGATGTATTCTAATGTTAAAAATGGAGTAGTTTAAGGGATGATTGAAATTATAGAACAGGAAAGTTAATGACTATCCTTGACAAAATTCTAAAACATTATTAAAGGGTGACTTATGAGCATTTAGAAAAGGAAATGGTAACCAATCTGAGTTAGCATGTCTTCACTCAGACCAAGTTATGTCAAATGAATACAATTTACTCTTATAATGTAGTTACAAGAGTGATGGATCAGGGAAAGTTCTGGAAACAGTATATCTGGATTTCATTAAGGCACTTAATAAAGCTTCATGATACAATTGTGGATTTATAGCCAAATGAGAATTTTGGTTAATGGGTTGATGTCAACTTGGCAGGAAGCCTATGTAGACACAGCTCAGTCTTCATCTATTGAACATTTTTATTCATGACTTGGATAAAATTTTAGATAACAAAAATCTTGGAAGTAATAGCTAAAATATAAACAAATATAATTAGGAGCCCAAAAGATCTCATCTGACTGGAAAAATTTAATGAGAAGAAATTTAGTCAAAGCAACAACAGTTCTATAAGTTAAAAAGAAAATGCCTTTTCCATATTGTTTCAAGACTTCTCTCTTTTGTTTTTGTGATAGGACACAACAAAACCTTAGTTCTCCAGTTCTAACTATATTTCTGCAGATTGTGGTTTGTTCCTGGGATATTTATTTCTTCCCCAGAGCCAACTTTTCTGTCTTGAATTGAACTCTTTCTAGACAATACCACCAGAGAGTGAGTGAGCTATGGTCTAGCTTTGGCTATTCTCATTAAAAGAAAAATGGTCTCTTTGAACATTTGTAAAATGCTATTCAGTTTCCTGAGACATCGACTATATATTGAACATAAATGGCTCCCTGAACAGTAACTAATAGGAGTTCAGGAACAAAAGACATGTGGCAAGAGCTTAATAACTATGATGGAAAGCTCCAACTTTTTATAATTAGCTCTCCTTCAGCAATACCAGGAAATAATATGTAGAAAAGGCAAAACAGAATAGAAGCCAGCAATGGAGCTCAAAGATAACATCGGACAAGCTCCTTATTTTACCAGTGAAGAGACTGAGACCAGGGAAGAAACAGCACAAGTAAATTGACTAAGGTCACATGGGTAGTAAGAGAAGCAAGATTTGACCAAAGTGTTCTCCCTTTCTACCCAGTCCTTTATGCTCTGTATTCTAAAATATTCTAGAGACTCTACAATTCTCTATGTAACTCATGGTTATTCGGAAGGGTTTTCACAATTCTTTGTGGGAGTAAACCAAGGGATAGTGAAGAAGGTGGCTTGACTGAAATGGTGTCTATGAAATGATCGCTCCTGCCACATTGTAATCCTTTAGGAAGGAATTCGCCGCCTTCACATTCCCCACCCCTGTTAGATATATCCATTTCGACTGGAATAATTTTCTTTAGTAGCTCCAGTCAAGAGATCATATTATGTTATGGAAAGGGTAGTGCTAGGCTTAGTATCAAATGACCTCGTGTTGAAAATTGTATTTGTTATTCACTCCCAGGACCCTGGGCAAGTCACCTAAATTTTCTGGGTCTCAGTTTCATCATCTATAACCTGTGGGAGTAGGACAAGATTATCTCCATGGTTTCTTCTAGTTTTAGAGAGATGATTCTGTTTCTAATGCATAGTCAGACAGACAGTAGCTAGAAAGACAAACATATACACATTATATATATATAAATATCTATCTATATATAAATATATACATATATCAATATAAATATCTATCTATCTATATATGAGAGAGAGAGAGAGAGAGAGAGAGAGAGAGAGAGAGAGAGAGAGAGAGAGAGAGAGAATTTACAAAGCATTATTTTTCAGGCACCATTTTAAGCACTGGGAACAGAAATAAAGGCAAAGGGGCGGCTAGGTGGCACAGTGGGTAAAGTACCAGCCCTGGAGTCAGGAGAGTACCTGGGTTCAAATCCAGTCTCAGCCACTTAATAATTACCTAGCCGTGTGGCCTTAGGCAAGCCACTTAACCCCATTTGCCTTACAAAAAAAAACCTAAAAAAAAGAAAAGCAAATAAAATAATTTCAGCCTTAAAGGAGTGGGGTGGGAAAAGGGAAAATAACATATAAGGAGGAACTGTAAAGCAAGGATGAGGGTGAATGGGTAGAGGAAGTAGTAGAAATGACTGAGAAGTGGTGGGAGAGCCTGGGTCTGGAAAGTTGGCCTATCTCAGTCTAGAGTGGTTTCAGGGATGGAGTAAAATAAAAAGAACTTAGATACTCTCTATTAAATAGCAAAGATATTTCAAATTTCCATGCTGGTCTTTCAAGACTTCAAAATCTGGTGCTACTTTATGTTTTTAGCAATTTCATGTCATTTCTTTCCTTGAACTCAATACTCTATCCTAATTGGACAGATTTCTAGCCTCTGATCATATATTACAACCTTACTTGAATGGTTATTTTTGCTCTTTATTATGTTTTGAAAATTTTCCCCTCTCCTCCCTCCCATTCTTTTTTTTTTTTTAGTTTTTCCAAGGCAAATGGGGTTAAATGGCTTGCCCAAGGCCACACAGCTAGGGAATTAAGAGTCTGAGGCCCGATTTGAACTCAGGTACTCCTGACTCCAGGGCTGGTGTTTTACCCACTGCACCACCAACTGCCCCACCCTCCCATTCTTTAAGCTACAGCTAAAATACCACTTTCTCAATGAGGACTTCCTTGATTCCATCACCAAGTAATGATCTTTCTTCCTTGGATCCACTAAAGCAGTTTCCTTGAGAACTGATTGATGTATATTTCCTTGGGGTCTAAAAAATGAATTCCAAATGTGTTCAGGGATAGGTTGCTTGGGTTGGGTATAAGTTCTGATTCATACCCTAAGGTTGCACAGATCTATCTGATGGCAACAACTAGTTTATTCTGCCAATTCAGTAGGGAAAAATAGATCATTCATTGTATGTTAAAGAGGATCAAATTCCTAGGAGTAATTCTGAAGCTTATGAGAGGCACTAGGATTGGAGATGCTGCCTAGAGGTACATAGCTGAAGTACAGTCATGATATACTGCTAATGGAAAGAATATAAAAGGGAGAGAGAAAGAGGTGAAAAACAGACTTGGGGAATATTCTCTTTAAGAAATTGAGATGAATGCAAGAGTTGAGAAGAGGACCAAGCACGAATGGTATTATGTGATGACAAAGAAGGAGAGTAGATGAGAGGAAGAGCTTCTGTTTCTCCCTTCATTTTTTTGCCAAAATATCCATTGCTGTGTTTCTCTTTTGTTTCTAAATTTCTTTACTTAGATATAATGGAATACTACCCATCTAGACTTAATTTAAGTGGTGGATTTCATCCCACTAACTTTATTATTGTTGTTGCTATTCATCCTTCATTCTCAAAGAGAGCCAATGACATCATGAGGGTTATGTTTTGACTTTTGCTTAAATTGGGTTTATGTGAATCAGGGGTCCACAAAGTCATCAACCTCATTCTCTCCTTTAGAGTCATCAAAGTACAATGGCAGGGCAAAAGTCAAATGGACTGGCAATGGCCTGGAAGGCAATGAGTGACCTTGATCTTTTTTCCCCAATGGAAATTCATTGGATCAAACTTCCTTCTCTGAGATGAATCCTCAGTTTCTCTTTTTTTTTTGGAGCTAAAACATTGGATATTTTTGACTGGACATTTGAAGCCATGAATTTTGCTACTGGTGTCCTTCTTGGTTTTTATTTTTTCTTCTGGGAATTTCTGGGACTCTTAATTGCTTGTCTTCTTTCATTATAGCTCCTCTCTCTACCATCTTGCTAAACATGCATAGATATTTTTTAGCTTAGATCACTTTGTATTAATTTTAGAAGATCTGACGTAAATAAATTTTCACCAGACATTGTTAATTAATATTCATTAAAGTACTACTGCTTTTTACCAATTCTCTTCACAAAGCTTTTTTTCTCCCAAGAAAGAGGTTTAATTAAGTGGATTAGGTTTAATTTGGTGCAAATGTCATCAACTTTTCCCCTACTTGGGCCACCTGATTAGATGAATTGTATTAGGTCTTATTTAAGTCCACATAGTGCTTGTTCATTCTAGTGTCTGTATGTGCCAAAGGCAAGTTGCATCACTGAGTGTCAGCTGTCTGCCCTTTGCAGAGTTGCTGGGTGACTAGGGGATGACAGGTCTGGAGGTAGTGAGTGGTTTCTGCCTGTGGCTTTTGAGATGACCACACTCTTGTTGGATTTTGCTACTTTGGATGAAGAAGAGTTGGGGGAGCTGTCCATTGCTGAAGCTCGTGGGCAAGATTGAGGAGGAGGAGCATGGAATTAGTCTCCTCTTGGCTGAGGCAAAGGCTACATGAAAGTGAGGCAAGTAGGAAAATGAACTGGTTATATAAGCCTAAACCTATTTTTACACTGGGCTCCTTAGGCTTTTGTCTGATCTTAGGAAATGTTAGCCTGTTTCAACATAAAGTGCTGGCCTTAGAGGCTGGTTGACCTCCACTTCTGATAGTCCCTAGCTTGTAAAACAATGGACAGCCACTTACTATCTCCCAGACTCAATGTTCTCTCTGTGAAATGGGTGCAATGACTGCTGTTCCCTTTTTTATGGAACTGCTGTGATACTCAAATGAGATGATGAATATAGGCTCATGGAGCTTTAACTGGAAAATCAGCAGAAGCTTAATCCTTTTACTAAATAAAAATAAAACTAAGCCCCAGGGAGCTTCAGTGCTTTCCTCAGATTTACATAGGGAGTGAGGATCACAATATTCAGTCAGTTAGGAAGCATTATACAAAGAAAAGCAAGACACAATTCTCTTGAGGATCTCACAATCCAATGAATCCAATGAGGTAGATGAGCAAATGACATGTGAAAAAGCTATGTGCAGAAATAAAAGCTTGAGGGTACTCGGATTAAAAGAGATAGGAAAGGTGAGGTTTGAGCTGGAGCCTGAAGGAGATGGGATTCAGGAGGTAGAGGTGAGCAGAGGGAACATTCCAGGAATGAGGGCTAGTCACTGAAAATGCCCAGAGCTGAGAGAGAAGCTATGTGGTTTGAGGAAAAATGTCACTGGATCAAAGACGGCAATAGTAGGGATGTAAAATATTAAGCCTGGAAAGTGGTGTGTGTGTGTGTGTGTGTGTGTGTGTGTGTGTGTGTGTGTGTGTGTGTGTATGTGTGTGTGTGTGTGTGTGTGTGTGTGTGTGTGTATGTTTATGAAGATAAGTTATAGCAGGCTTTAAATGCCAAATAGAAAATTTTATATTTGATCCTGAAGGTGATAGGGAACCCCTGAAATTAATTGAGTGTACATGTGTGTAGGAGTATGGTGGCCAGATCTGGGCTTTAGGACTTTTGACCCCAGATTCACTGGCTCCACAGGAGATGCTCATTCTCTTCAATCACATTATTTCCCAAAGCACAAAGCATATGGCAAGCCTTAAAGAATTACAAAAACATTAAAGCAATATACAGATCCCAAGGGTCATAATTTTCTTGTCACTCTTCCTATTCCTTGTCACTATTTCCAAATTTTGAACATACTCTGTGCCTTTTTCTTATCTGTACACAGCCTCCTTTTTTGCTCAGTCTCCTCTTCTCCTCTGCCTGACTTTGTCCCTCATGGCCAGAGCTAGTGTGCCATTGTCTAAGACCAGGTTTTCTGGTTAATATTGCCATCTTCTCCACAGAAGACTATTGCCTGAATTTTGTGACTGGTCCTAAAGGGGTGCTAAGGCCAAGGGAGCAATATGGAAAGTGAGCTAATGAGTATTTTTAAGTCATACTTTCTGGTAGTATACTATGAATCTCCCGTGGTCTCAAAAGAATCTATTTTATGATCCCTTAAGGTCCCCTAAATTGTTATGGCTGCTTTGGGAGTAACTTCATCTAAGTTTTGAAGACACGTTGAGGAAGGCTCCAGTCTTTTCCATAATGGCATTGTGGGGAAAGAATCATTTGCTCTGTGTGAGTGATTTGAAGGGCTTACTAATAATATTTTCAAATGCTAGCTTACCTAGACTTCTTTCATTTTTTCATGTGCCTGAGGTCACTCAGCCAACTATTACTGGGCACAGGAAAGCTACTCGCTCGTTTTCTGTTTACATCAATGCACCCGAGGACATTCCAAATGGGATGAAATATTAAGATTGAATTGGAGCAATTTCATGAGCTGGCTGGACTCCCATTCCTAGCCAAAGTCATGTACTTAGATGGCAATTAAAACTGCCTCTCAAAGGGGGAAATTCTTACATCTGTGTTCTTAGGTCTCCTTTTAGCAAGCTCTATCAGCTTGGCAGTGAGCCATTGTTGAAAATTAACTCCCCCTGCCCCAATCTGGGTTTAATGGACTGATCCATCAACTCTCCTGGCTCTTTATTAATCCCAAGGAGATGCCCTCCACCTTAGTCATCATTGATGAATTAGGTAAACACTAATCAGGTTAATTTTCATTAGAGTCCTTCATTTTACAAATAACCTCTTCTCAGAAAGGTCCTTTCAATTAGGTTTAATGTGTCACAAATAACCCTAGTGTTCCCTTTCTTAAATCCCCCAGATAAATAAAAGCAATAGGTCTATTCAAGGAAATGGCCAAAACTTGTTCTGGAGTTTTGCTAGGGGCATAAGGGCATCTGTCCTAATCTACTCAGGTTGTTGCTAGGTAATGAAGAAAAATGCTCTTTCTCTTTCTGTCTCTGCTTGTGTCTATGGATATCTCTATCTTTCTATCTCTTTTTGCCTCTGTCTCCGTCTCTCTTTCTGTCTCTGTGTCTCTGTCTCTCTGTCTCTCTGTCTCTCTCTCTCTCTCTCACACACACACACACACGCACACACACATACACACACTGAGTACATGAGGATTTGATGTTTTCTTTAATCAAGAAAGTAAAAATGATAAAAGTCATTACAATTTCCCCTCCCTACCCCAGCGGGAAGGCATATTCCTCAACTCACAGTGGACTTTGCTGCATGAAGTCCATACAGACTTTGAGCTCATATTGGGAGAGGGGACATGATTTCTCCTCTTTTAATGAGATTTCTGCCTTAGTGAGAGAAGTCCACTTGCAATAGTCTGGGAGAGAAGAGTGGAATTGATAGTTGTCTGCTATGGAAAATCCCATCAAACAACTATTTCCTCCACCTCCTTCAAGATACCAGATGTTGTGCTAAGTACTAGGCTGCAAAAATAGGGGAGCAATCCCAGTATTCAAGGAGCTTGTTTCCCAGAGCTATATGGCAACAGGGGCATAGAGAAACACATTCAAAATAATTTGAAGTCAGTCAAAGGTGAGTAATTTATTAAGTATTCATTTTGAGGGAGTCTGGATAAGATTTCTTAGAGGAAGTATTTCCTTAGCTGATCCTTAAAGGAAGAAAAGAACCCTGGGAGGTGCAGGGAAGGAGGGTGAACATTTCAAACATAGGGAGTAGCTTGTGCAGAGGTGTGGAGATAGGACCCTCTCTCTGTCAACCAAGCCCTGATTTTGACTCAAAGCTGCTGACTAGCTGGGTGAAGATGCACCAGTCAACTAAACACTCTGAGCTGTTTTCTCAACTCTAAAATGTGGAAAACATCTGCAGCCTACACCTCCCAGGATTCCCAGGATGATTAGAGGCAATGTGCATGCAAAGCCTGTGCAAATATGAAAGCACAAAATAAATATCGTTCTGATTGTAAGGGGTAGCATTATTATGCAATGTTACTCCTTCATTTCCTCCCAGTTCTATGTCATTTGCAAATTTAGAAACCATTCTATCCATGTCTTCATCCAAATCATTAATAAAAGCATTGAACAGCAGAAAATTAAGGAGAGATCCTGGGGAAATTTGCAAGTTTCATATTGATTCTTTTTTTTGTCCTGGATCTTTGATTGGATCTGTTCCAGTATGGAAACCTTATCCATTGATACAGATCGATAACTACCCTGCAATTTATAATCTTAGAGAAAAGTTTTGCGAAGTGGCTAAGAGATGAATGACTTGCCCAGGATCACACAGCCAGTATATGCCAAAAATGAGTTTTGAAATAAAATTTTCCCAGCTTCAAGATTCTCTATCTACTGTACCACAGCTGACTTTCAAAGTTAATATTATTCAAAGTAATATCCAGTCATTACTTTTAAATTATAGGGTTTAACTCACTCCCATAGCCTAACAAAAAAAAAAAAAGATGAACACATTGGAGATTAGTGTTAAGAACTAGAAAGCCTATACCGGAGTAGAATTAGATATTGGTCTGAAATTAGGAACAAGTTGCCTTGGGAGCTATCCATTGCCCTCACACCATAGTTTCAGATAGTCTTATTTATCTATCATTACAATCATGATTTATTAGGATGAACAGAACTCCAACACATGTTGTTTTTCTGATGATGTTGTTTTTGTTTTGTTGTTTCCAATCATGTCTGATCCTTCTCTTGTTTCTTTTATAAATGAGGACACTGAGACAAACAGGGCTGAGTGACTTGCCTAGAGTCACACAGGTAGTAAGTGTTTGAGGCTGAATTTGAACTCCAGTCTTATGGACTCCAGACCCAGCACTTTATCCACTAGGCCACTTTCCTGATTCTATGTTTATTCATTTTTAAGGTTATCCCACAGCTTATCTTGATAGTAAATTGCTTTGACCCTTGTTTTTGATAACTTCCCGAGTTCATAAGAAAAAAACCACTTTGTAGGTGGTGAAGATACATGGTTTCATATTCAGTTCTTTGGTTCTTTTTAAATAGGAAATGTTCATGTTTCTTCATATTTTTCAACCTTACAATAAATAAAAATGAATTTTTCAAGCTTACAATAAATAAAAATGAATTTTTTAAACTTAACAATAAATAAAAATGAATTTTTAAACTTACAATAAATAAAAATGAATTTTTCAAACTTACAATAAATAAAATGAAATAAAAATACCACAGCAGCAGTTATGTTAGCAACCATGCCCTTTCCAAACTTCTTGTTATCAAACTACAATTTATTTTGACTCCTTTACTTTATTTTACTATATATATATATATGCATATATTGTACACAAACCTAAACACATAAGACATGTATATTTTATATTGACTGTAAATAACATATTTTAGATGAAATTTTTTCAGAGAAAATTTATTTTATGGGACTAGAATATCAATAAGTTTTTAAAAAACACAAAAGTTACTTTTTTATAATGGAAGCACTATTATTCATTTTAAAATTCTGTTTAACCCAATTTCAAAAGCAGAGTCAACTTTTGGAAAAGGACATATACATATATATAAATACACATACAACATATATATATATATTCAAATATTCCTTAAAATGAAAAATTTTAAAGAATACCATCTTAAAAAGAAACAAAAATAATAAACTTGTTATACTCCACTTACCCCAAACATTCATTCTCTCTCTCTCTCTCTCTCTCTCTCTCTCTCTCTCTCTCTCTCTCTCTTTCTGCCACACAGAGCTCTTTAGATGAAATTTCTATCAACCTTCTCATGATACTTCATTGTATCAGAGCATATGGAATATGATACAGTATTTTAGAGTCCCTCATTCTCTTTATTATTAATTAAATATTTTTATAATTAACTTGAGTGCTATCAACAAGAACATTTCTATATACAAAGAAAAAGAGAATTGCAAATTAAACTAGAATTCTACCAGTACTGTACCTTTGAAAAGTAATACCTTGAGAGAGTGGGAAGCAGGAAAAGCAAGTTTAGATGGGCATCTGAGGGCCTCTAATATTTTGAAGTATGGGATATTGACAAACAGGTACAAACCAGCCTTAGATTTCACCATGGGAGGTGCAGGTATCCAGGAAATTGCTATTAAAATATGGAACCCTCGGGGCAGCTAGGTGGCGCAGTGGATAGAGAACCCTCCCTGGAGTCAGGAGTACCTGAGTTCAAATTCAGCCTCAGACACTTAATAATTACCTAGCTGTGTGGCCTTGGGCAAGCCACTTAACCCCATTTGCCTTGCAAAAAAAAAAAAAACCCCAACTAAAAACATATATATGGAACCCTCCCTTGTATTTGTCAAAGGAGGAGATGGACCTTGAAAGGTGGAATAGAAAGCAACAAAGAGGAACTATTGTAATCTTTCTACCAACTTCTATTTCCCAATGCTGTTTCGGAATAGCTTTGTTTTAGCCCATCATTTTTCTCTTTAAGGCACGATTTTATTGATGGGTTAGGTTTGATATTCTCTAATGGCTCTTTTCTGAGTCTAACACACTCGAGAGGTCACGCGACTATAAAGTTCAAGGAGATATTCATTCCACTCTTAATGAACTGAACTGCATTTGAAAGCTTCTCCCCAAAGAATGCAAAATGCATAAAAAATTTTCTGAGGAAAAAAAGCAACTAGGACATTTGAAAGAAAGTTAAATTCTTTTTAAAAAGTTTTAATAAGAGAAAAAGAAAGCAATAATAGAGAATTTAATTGAAAGAAATCACATTCATAATGATGCAACTCAACAAATTTTGTTGAGAATCCCAGTGTCAAAGCAACCACTGTCCTAGTCCTTGCAGGGATATACAAATGTCCTCCTATCAGCAACATCTATTACAGAGAAGAAATGTCAAAAGCAAGGAGAGGAGTGGAAGCAACAATGTCCAAGTTGCAAAGAAGCTAAGTAAGATAAGGACTGAGTTTATTTAGACCAATGAGTTTATTTAGACCATTTAGACCAAATTGGAGGTGATTGATAAACTTAGAAAGATAAGTTTCCATAGAGCTGGAGGTGTGGATGAAATTGCAAAAAGTTGAGGAGCAAATACTGGAGATGATAAAGAAGTAAAGATAGTTATCATAGACTTGACCATAGGGAAAGATAAAGACAACAATACCCTTTAATGGCTGTTGTCCCCCTTGCTGTATAACTTGATAGACAAAGAAGGCTTAATCAAGACTGCATCAGGTTTAGGCAATCTCTAGGTTATCAGTGAGTCTTGCTTTGGTGTTTTAGATAGCATATTTGTTTTTCTATTATGACTCTTTATCAATTTTGGCTTCCTGAATCTAGTTCCTGATGCCATAGATGACAAATCACCATAAAAAGTACTTTGAGATACTTGATTCTGCTGTCATGGTCAGTTCTTTCATGTGAGATTATATGGATTGATAATAAAAGGTACTGAGACATTCAACTCCCACCTTTGGCTCAATTTAAGCTGCGTTTATACAGCTGGTCATAGTTATTACATACCTCAATGTCAAGAACCCAGAAATCTAGTGGTACCCTTATGATTAATGGACTCAAACACCTGTGCATCCTTTTTCACTAGGTTCTTCCTCTGAATCTTAAAAGAACCTCATCATCTAAACCAAGACTAGAAAACAGGCCTAAGGGAAAAGTGTTGCTTGTTAAATTTAAGATAAATGAAATCTGTTCAAATTTTAGGCAGAGGGAAGTCAGTAGAAATGGGGGAGAGGGGAGAGAGAGAGAGAGAGAGAGAGAGAGAGAGAGAGAGAGAGAGAGAGAGAGAGAGAGAGAGAGAATTCTTGGTCCTTGCGGGAGGAAGTAAAATGGGTGTATGGGTGTGTCTGCGAAGGAGTAATTTTCTCTTTTATGTTTTAAGGTCACTACTCTCCTATATGAACTTTGTGAACAGTAATCCCCAGAATCACTATTTTAGACATTATTTTTGCAGCATTAAGAATTTCTTTTTGGAGAAAAATGTCATGGTGGGTCCTAGAAGAATGGAAGGGAGAAGTGCCACATTTGAGTGTTCTGAGCATGTTTCTTCTGAATATCTCACAAGGTCTTAATCAATTTGTCAAAAAATGTTCTGAAAATTGAAGGAAAGAAATTGTGGCACTCAAAGAAATTGCTTTCATATGAACAAACACTACCCTCTGTGGGTAATGGAAGGGTTGGGATTAGTCTTTCATGAGAAAGAGAAAATTGGCACATTCTCTAGTCAAAGTTCATCAGTTTCCTATTGTCCAAAATTTGCTGGTTCTAGACCTATGCAGAATTTATTTGGTAGTCATTAGAAACAATGGAGTTGGTAATAAGTTTGGCTCTTTGTTTGGACCTCTGTTTTCATTTGTATAGGTAAATCCCTCATATGAAAACTCTCTCTGCCAATCTATAATTGCAGATCAGCAACTTTCCTATAACTGAAATTCTTCTTTGAGTGTTGTAGGGGACACTAGTAGCTTAAGTGATTTCCCATAGCCAATACACATTAGAGACTGAATTTGAATTCAGGTCTTTTCTGTATCTTAAGCCATTCCTCTATCCAATGTCACATTCAATGACAACCACCTTCAACTTCATATATTATTTGTGCAATTCTTCATGATGTTTCCTTAACTACAAGGAGTAGCATTTCATGATTCCCGGACTCCAAGTACCTTGCCTTGATAAACTACCTTACATTCGTTTTGTATATTTAGTATATATTTATTTACATATTATCTGTCATTCACTGAGAAGAAACTTTCATTTTTGTCATGCATCTCCATCACCTAGAATAGAGTCCGGTATGGAAAAAAATACAATGAATTGGCTGATCCATGGTTTTTTCAATGTAAGTAATCTCTAATGAACAAGACTGTGACCCCCTACTATGACCTAATAAATAGGCCTTTCTTACTTTTTCTTCTTGTGGCCACAAATTCCATCATATTGTGGCCAACCTATAATGAACTTCTCCTAATTTGGTGAGGCAGATCCTCCCTCAGTAGCGGCGCATCCCAATACCAAGCCCTTCCTCAAATTCTTCCCCATCTAAGCTTGCACTCCACCGGACTAGCCTTAAGAGAATCTGAAGCCACTGCTATGTCACAAGGAAGTCTTTGACCTTTTGAGGGAGGGGTATAAAATAGCAATAATCAACAATAGCAGTTTGAATTTATAGAACCTTTGGTTTTCTCAAAAACTTAAAGAGTCTTTCAACACATTGCTTTATTAATTCCCACCTCTGAAGTCAGGGGCATTGTGAAGTATACTTGGCATTCACATCATCCATGCACACACATGGGCTCAGTTCTTTGCTCTGCTCCCTGAATTTAGAGGGGGAAAGAGGCATGGACCTCATTTTATCCAGAAAGAGTAGGGGCCTCATGCTCTTCTCCACCATTCTAAGAGCTATGAGCAAGAGTCCTATAGAAGGGCTCTCAAGAGGAGTTGGGGTAGCATCCAAGAGGGACACCTCCATCATTGTATTTATCCATTTATGTGTCTCCAACCTAGGGAAGCTAGTCAGTGCAGTGGATGCACTAGGCTTAGAATCAGGAAGACTCACCTCCCTGAGTTAAAATCTAGTCTCATACATTTACTAGCTGTGTGACCTCACCCTGTATGTATTACTTTCTCATCTAGAGAAATGTGCTGGAGAAGGAAATGGCAAATCCCTACAAAATTTTTGCCAAGAAAACCCCAAAAGGGGGTTATCGAGAATCAATAGCAGCAACAACAGGATCATTACAGTCACTGTTGTCATCATCATCATCATAACCATTATCATCATCATCAACATTTATTTTTTGATCATTCATTCAAGTCAAGGCAAGAGGAAATTAATGCATGCTATGTGTTAGACCCTGTGTTTGCTGATGAGAATACAAAGAAAGGCAGAAATCCTCCTTGCTAACAAGGACATTAGATTCTATTGGGGAAGAAAACATGGAGATAACTAAGTAAATATAAGATATGTATAGAGTATATGAAGTTAATCTTAGAGGGGAAGGCTCTAGGAGTGGCCTTCTATAGAAGATTTGGTTTTTGAAATAAATCTCAAAGGAGCTCAGGGAAGAGGACATTTCAAGGCATGAGACAACCAATAAAAAGAGATGACATAATTACCTAGCTGGGTGGCCTTGGGCAAGCCATTTAACCCCATTTGCCTTGCAAAATCCTAAAAATAAAAAAAAACAAAAAAAAAGAGATGACAGCAAATGATCATGTGTAGAACAGTCATAATTAAGGATACTGGTAAGTAAAAAATTATCAGTTTATGATAACTTTAAATAACAGAGGATTTTATATTTTTTCCCAAGAGTAATCCATAGGAATATGCTGCATATGTACAGGGGTGTGACATGGGTAGACTTGTGTGATAGGAAAATCCCTTCAGCAGCTGAGTTGGAGATCACAGGAGGAGGCAGGCATATACATTAGGGGGGATTATTGCAATAGTTCAGGAAAAAGGTTATGACAATTGACATGCAGAAAGGTGGTGACTGTGAATGGATTAAAGGGAACATGTTTTAAGGAGGCTATCAAGACAGAAATGATAATATTTGGCAATGGATTACATATATGGGCTAAGTGAGAAGGAGAAGTCAATGATGATATCTAAATTTTGAGCCTAGAGATAATGATGTGCCTCAACAATAATATGGAAATACCTGAAGTGGGGAGGATTTTGGGGGAAAATGAGTTCTGTTTTTATCACATTAACCATTCAATGCCTATGGGACATACAGTGTGAGATGTCTAAAAGGCAGATGATGATGATGTAGAGAACTACTACTGATCTCAGAATCATCTGCCGAGAGACAATAATCAAACACGTGGAGCTGATGATTTCTCCAAGTGAGACAATAAAGAACAACAAAAAAGAAAATGATCCAGGACAGAACCTTGGAGCAAAGGAAATAGAGAAGTAGTGGTCAGAGGTCAGACATATAGGAAGAGAACCAGGAGAGAGCAGTATCAAGTTCTGGTATTAAGAAGGAGTTCAATAGTATTTTACTATAAAGAATAGAGAAGGACAATGGATTGAGAATAGGCCATTAAATTTGCCAATGAAGAGGTCCCTGATAATTTGAAGGCATTCAATTTGAGCATTATAATCAATTTGGAAGCCAAATTGCAGAGGGCTAAGAAGAGAAGAGGATCAGCAGAAATGGAAACACCAAATGTATTCTTTAAGGAGTTTTAGTGGAGAAAGAGTGGAAAGAAAGATGATGAAGCTAGAGGTACAAGGATATGTAAAATAGGCCTTCAAGTTGGGCAGTGTGCTTAGCATAAAAATGAAACTATTCCTGAACTGAAAGAGTTTAACATTCTATTGGAGAAAAGCAAAGCAGAGGATTGCATGGGCCTTGTACTATGGCATTAGATTTAGAACCACAAGGTGAATTGAAAGGAGAGGACTATTATTTTGGCTCTTGTCAAAGGAGTTCCCAGCTGGAAGACTGGGTATCCTGCAGATGGCCAATATTGACATTTCAGTTTTCCACTTTCTTGGAAGGTTTCTCTTCCAGTTTTCTTCTTCCTAGATCCACCAGTACCCAATGCTGGCTTCATGAGTCCTCCCTGAGCACTCTTGCATTGTGACATCCTGATGAAGTCTTCCCCTCCCCACCAACAATGTCAAATCTCTCATCCCCTTAATAGAGCTGATTTCAGGTAGTATTAGTAGGAAGAAAAGCTGATTAACCAATGTCCCTCTAAGGTATGAAAGATGGATATCCCTTTAACTCTTGAAACAACAGTAGCAATCCTTAATCCTTCACTTAAAAAAATGGCTTACTAACCCAGTCGAATTCCTTAATTGAAATGTCAGACAGGATAAGAAAGTGAAAGAAAAATCAGGAAGCATAAAACAGTTTTCTTGCTTTGGGGTTGAAGAACAGAACAAATAAACAGACCAGTCCTTTCTGGGAGGGAAGTCCATCTGACACAGACAAATTGTTCTTTTGTTGTAGATCTGCCTTCCAAATTAAGTTAAATCCTTGACTTGATAATGCAGGTCATTTCTTTCTTTTTTTAAAGATTGATATTTTATTTTATTTTCCTAATTACAAACTATGGTAGTTTTTCAACATCTATCCATTTGCAAATTTGTAAGTTACACGTTTTTCTCCCTCCCCCTCCCCATGGCAACAAATGGTCTAGTGAAAATTGCACATATGAATTTGTGTTTAATATCTTTACATATTAGTCATCATGTACAAGAAGAATTGTGTCTAAGGAGAAAGAAAAAAACATGAGATCGGAAGGAAAAACATAAGCATAGTTTTAAAAAAGTAAACATAGTAGATTCAGATTCCATGTTTCCCCCCCTCTGGATGGCATTGTCTATAGTAGGTCTCTCAGGGTGGTCCTTGATCTCTGATTGCTGATAGGAGCCACGTCCATCAAAGTGGATTAACTTAAATGTTGTTGCTAATGTCTTAAAAATTCTCTTGGCACTAATCATTAAAGCCATTTTCAATTTGACTCTAACCTATTTTCCTGACCTCATCCCACTTCTCTCTTCCACTCAAACTAGACATCTCATCATTTACTGAAGTCTTTACTAAATCAAAAGCCTTCTTCACAACACCTTCTACCTCTGCCATATAATCTTCATCTATCCCTGTTAGAAGTTTTTATTCTTTTGTTCTTTATTTAAGGCCATGGGGTTAAGTGACTTGCCCAAGGTCATACAGCTAGGCAAATTATTAAGTGTCTGAGGCTGGATTTGAATTTAGGGACTCCTGACTTCAGAGTGGGTGCTCTGCTGTGCCACCTAGCTGCCCCTTCTATTGGAAAATTCTTTATGGTCTAAAGCTGATGGAAGACTCCCTCTTCAAGTCAGAAATAATTTCTTTCTCTTGTGTTGGCAAAAGTATTAGAGCTTCCCTAGTTTAAAGTGTAGGCCAAACATTCCGAATTTCTTTAATTGATCTTTATATGGTTTGTCCTGATTTTCCTCCTTAGGGCACACTAGTCTGTGGCTTGTCAAATCCTTTCTATACTATGCTGAAGAGAACCAAATCCTATATTCTATGTGATATCTTATAGGGCAGAGGGCCGTAGGGGAATGCCAGGTTCCAGTCTGCTTTGGGACATATACTGCCTATTTCACCCTGGGCAATTCATTTAACCTCTCAAATCTCCAAGGTGTTTCCTTAACCTGGGAGTTTCCTATCTCAATGAAATATAGATCCATTCTTCAACCATAAGACTACATTAGTTTTTGAGAGAGTCAATAGTGAATCACATTCTCAATATGCAGCCTATCTCTAGCTTTTTTAAAGAAATATTGTTTATATATGGCTGCCTCTTCCTGTACTCATAAAGCTTAATTTTTTTTAAATTCAATTGCAGAACTTTACAATTCTCCCTACTCAATTTTAGGTAATTTTTATACCTTCTTAGTCTGGGCTTCTGCCTCCCTTCCCATCCTCTAATTCCTATCAGGTGCTAACGACTCTTGTGATTTCATTTGTCTAGGGTATTCCCAAGTAAGGAAACTCTCCTTACCAATGCAGATTGGCACAGTCTCTGCACCATTTAGTTTTAGAGAAATACCTAGGGCAGAGGTGTCAATATTGCAGCTTGTAAAACACTCTAATGCAATAAACCAGTTTAAAAATAATTTTAAAATATTTAATGAAAAATAAAATGCATCAGAGTTAAAGCTAATTTTTGGTTTTCTAAGTCAACATGCAGCCTGAAGAGATCTGTTTCTATTTGAATTGACACCATTGTGTGACTTACCCAGGGTCACACAACCAACATGTATTAACAGCCTTTATGGTATTGATGATTCTAGCCACAAAATCACACTGTCTAATATGAAAATGATAGAATGAGATGAAATGGGATAGGTAGAATCTAATAGTATAGAATAAAATAGAAAAGAGAATTTAATTGGATATTGGAATAGATTAGGTTAGAATTAGGAAAAAACAAAATAAAATAGGTAAGATAGGATAGAATGGGATGATACCAAATGTAAAGGAGAGAGTGCAATGAAATAGAATCAAAGAGAATGAAATTACATATAAGAATACGGAATAGAATAGCAGGATAGATTAGAATTAGATGTAATGCAATGGACAAAATGGAAAACTATAGGATGAAATGGAATGGAACAAATGGCAAAACGGAATTTCAGAACCTTGGACAGGATCTTCATCTATATATGTTCTAATTTTCTCATTTCAAATATGAAGACGTTAGGAAAGTGAAGCACAGGGTAATTAAATAATCTGTCCTTTCCTATACTAGTAGTAGTGTTGGAGTTTGGGCCATTTTTTTTTTTATTTCCCAGCCTAGGTTTTGAACTTCAGACCATATACCCAAATTTGGAGTTGAGGATTTCTTCTAGCCATCCAAATCAGGTCATGTTTGTCACTGACTCCCTACTTCATCTTCATTTAAGGCTGATCCTGATGGTGGAGAATAAAGAGCAAAAAGATAATATATCAGGCAGAGCCTGATACTGAAAATGTCAATGAAAGAGAAAGCACAGGAAACCAGATCCTCAGCCATTTTATATATATATGAAGAACATAATGGAATTCTGTTCCCTTACTGATTTAACAGCCCTAAAAGAAGCTTGCCTTGGTGCAGACAGCTTCATTTTTCTCCTGGTTTGCCAGAAAGTAAAGAGGGTCTGACGAACACCTACAAAAATGCACAGAGAAAATGTGAGCAAATTTCATTCTGAGTCAAAGCCCAGGGACATTTTTTCCCCTTCTGAATGATAGTAATTTGCTTCATTGTGTTAGACACAAACCTCAGCTCAAAACCTATGCCATTATGTCTGCTTCATTTCAGAACTGAAATGTGTAGCAAGCACATGATTTCATTTGCTTATTACTTTCCTTATTGGCTGCTCTTTCAAATGTAAATAAAATCATGAACCCACAGGTTATTTCCCTCTTTTACACCTATCTCCTAGGTCAACTGCAGTTTGGTGCTTTTTCCCTGCGCTTCTTGAATGTTTTGACTGTTATTGGCCAGGGTCATGGGAAAGGCAATGTCTCAGTTCAGTTTCTGGTCTGGCTGGCTATACCAGTACATTCGCTTAAGGAGATTTCTTCACAAAAACCAAGCTCTGAATGTAAAATCTCTTGGTAACTACCAGCCCTTCAACTGGTGGCTGTGATGCCTTATGCACTGAATTCTCCCCAATTCATCTGTTTTGAATATGGATACTAGATGGTCCAATGAAGAAACAATGCAGAATGCTCTATTGGAGCTAGGTGCATCTGCTTCTAAATCTAGTTCACATTCTCATATACCCTGCTGCCATGTTCCAGATATTCTCTCTAATTTCACTGAGGGCTTTGAAGACAAGGCCTACATTTTTTACATTCTTTGAACCCGTCCCATGACTTTGCATCAGCTAGTAGGGATGGCTAGGGGCAGCAGCCCTGGAGTTGGGAGGACCTGAGTTCAAATCCTGCCTCAGATCCTTGACACTAGCTGTATGACCTTGAGCATGTCACTTAATCTTGATTGCCTCATATCTAGGATCATCTCCAGCCAACCTGATCCATATCTGGCCACTGAATCTTGATGGCTCTGGAGGAGAAAGTAAGACTGGTGACTTAGCATAGCATCCTCCACTCAAATCCAATTCACATGTATGTCATGGCATCAACTCCTTGCTGTCATAGACCTCTTTGAGAATGAAGGTCCCAGGGGTGGCTAGGTGGTGCAGTGGATAAAGCACCAGCCCTGGAGTACCTGGAGTTCAAATCTGGTCTCAGACACTTAATAATTACCTAGCTGTGTGGCCTTGGGCAAGCCATGTAACCCATTTGCCTTGCAAAAAAAAAAAAAGAATAAAGGCCCCAAACCCAACAGCTTGAGCATATGTATTTGGGCTCTCTCCCAGCATCTATCAAGGTTTTCTACGTGGTTGCTTCTCTTCATCCATATGTCAGAAGGGACACAAGACTAGTGCAGATTGTGAGGGATGGAGAAGTTCCCACTGTCCCAAAGACTCTCCTCTCTGACTTCTAAGCATTTCCAATTCCCATCAAGAGAGGAACTTTTCAAGGAATTTATAGAGATATCCCAATTTTAAAGACATGCATCACATTAACCAGAGGGCAAGATGCATATTATCTTTAACAAAGAGACACATATAGGATGAACCACTCTTTCTTAATTTCCAAAGGCATCCCTCCCTGTTGTTGAAAAGTGTAACTAGTGGATCTCTGCTAACAAAATCCCAAGCCCTTGGGCAATGGCTTATCTTTGGACCTCTCAAGTATTCCCAACATTCCCATCTCCATGGCTATCCAAAGAAAAGTCAAAATGGCCACAACTCAGACTTTATAATACTTAAGCATTACTTTGGACTCTTTGTGACCCTTTGGGTGGAGTTTTCTTGGCTAATATACTGGAATGGTTTGCAATTTCCTTCTCCAGGGGATAAAGGCAAATAGAGGTTTAGCTGTCTCATCTAGTTCACACAGTCGCTAAGTATCTGAGGTCAATTTTGTACTCAGGCCTTCCTGTCCCCAGGCCTAATGCTCTGTCTTTCTATCCACTGAACCTTTTAGTTGGCTCTCTGAAGGGCTAATAAATTCAGATGGGGAAAAATGGTGGGGAAGGTAATTAAGAATAAGGAAGGATAAAAGCTCACATTTATTGAATTCTTGGAGATATGTGGAACATTTCCCTTACAACAACCCCATGTTAGTATTAATCTCATCATGCAGAAAAAGCACTGAGTGGTTTTGCAACTTGCCCAGGATTATGCAGCGAGCAAGTAGCTAAGGCAGGATTCAGTCTCAGAGTCTTCTGACTCAAAGTCCAGATTGCTTTCTACTAGTCCATTCTGTTTTTCAGAACAGGGCTTCTGGGCTGGAAGCTGTTGGGTGGCATCATAAGGAACTGGGGGAAATAAATAAATACTAAATAAATAGAAGCTGGGAGAGGGTAAGGAGGGAAGCAGGACAAAGAGTTGACAGTTCATGATTTTCCTCGATCTCCTTTGATGAGCAAGGAGTTGGGTCTTTGATGACAGTGGATAACTGGTTTTGGAGCTTTCCAATTCTGGTTTTTTTAGAAACTAATAGAGACATATTCCTACAAGGGGTCAATAGAAAATTTATGCAATCCTACCAAACATTTGCTCAAAAGTCTCAAAAAGCTGTAAACTTAGAAAACATGACTTTATCTCCTTGTTACCTTCCCTACATATTCTAGTCATCTTATTAAAACTCCCCCAAGTTGATGAGAGTTGTGTTTGGCTCTGAATCTGTCAATCTGAGCATCCTATGGAAAGAAACTTTGATATTTTCCAAGCCTACTGAATAGAATGAATGGGGATATAAGGACAGGAGACACTGCTGTGGCCCAGCCTGTAGGGATGGGATGCTTGGCTTTGGGAACACTAATTCTAATCACTCTGCTGTTTCCTGCTGTCATGAGAGTTTCTCCCTGGTGAGAGATATGTGATTTCAAGCTGTAATGCTGCCTAAGCCTCTATCACTAGTACTGGATTTTCTGTGATGGCTCATGGTAAAGTGGATTCATTTTGGGTCTCAACTTCTACCTGTGTAAAGAAAAAAGATCATTTCTTCCAGAGGAAAGTCCTTGCTCTCTGATGTCTTGAGTCATGTTTACTTAATGATGGCAGTGACGTTTCTTTGAGTGTGTGAAACATATTTAGAAAGCCACTCCTCACAACCCCCTCCTGGGTTCCCAGTAGCCTAGGAGAGATAATTTGCTGTAGACTATGAAATATTAAAGAATGAGGAAGGGGAGAGCACAGACAGTACAGCAATAGAATCTTCTGACTAGAATATGAAACAATTACAGATCCATATCTTTGGGAGCAGAGATATGTTCTACTTTTCTATTTTCCATTGTTCCTTTCTGAGAATCATAATGGGATAGTGGATTGTTCTGCTCTGGGCACCAGGTAGTAGGAAGGGCATTTTCAAGCAAAAGGGTATTCAAAGCAGGGAGAACCAGAATGAGTTGAACCTGAGACCAGTTCATAAGAGGATTGATTGAGGTAATTAGGAGTGTTCAGAGAAGGGAAGGCTTGATAGATGTACCTAAGCTTGTGATGTCAGTTGGAAAAAGGAATTAGACTTTGTTGTGTTTGCCCCAGAAGGTAGGGCTAGGAACAAGAAGTAGAAATTGAAAAGAAACAGAAAATTCAAACTTGCCATCCTCATCATCCCATGAGTGGGATATTTAGAGAAGTGGTGTATTTTCATTCCTTCAAGGTCTTCAAACAAAACCTGCTGTTTGGGTAGATTGTAGAGAAGGCGTTTTTAGGTCATTGCTTATTCTAGATCAGGGTTTCTTCACCTTGTGTCTAAACCTCTTGGGCAGCCTATGGATCCCATCTCAGAAATTTTGTTTAAAAAAAATAAAAAATAAAATAAAATGCATAGTATTGTAAAAGAAAAAAAATGTTTGTCCTTCATTCTCGAAGAAGGGGAGTGATGACAAGCATGTAAATTAGATTTGAGTGAGGGGAGCTGTGCTTAATCACCAGCCTCACTTTCTCCTCCAGAGCCATCTGGGTCCAATGGCCAGATATGAGTCAGGACAACTGGAGATGGCCCTGGACACCAGGCAATCAAGGTGGAGTGACTTGCCCAAGGACACACAGCAAGTGAATATCTGAGGCTGGATTCAAACTCCTGTCCTTCTGACTCCAAGGCCAGTGTTCTATCCGCTGTGCCAGAAATGTTTATATTAAAATACTAAAATATTAGTTCATTGAAATTTACAAATGACCCCCAGCTTGGCAATCCATGGACTACGTGGCCATTGAAGTCATTTACAGCTCTAGTAATCTATGACCTGGGGAAGTTCCATAACCTCTCAGTCTCAGTTTCTTTACTTGCAAAATAATCATCATAATAAGGACACCATTTCCTTTGTATGATTGCTGTGAATAAAATGTTTTGCAGAATGTTAAAAACTATAAAAGTGTGAGTTATGGTCATTTTGACTTTTCTCTGGGTATTCATAAAGATGGGAATGTTGGGAATGCTTGAGAGATCTTAAAGATGAACCATTGCCCAAAGACTTGTGTTTCTTTTTTGTTAGCAGAGATCGATAGTTCTACTTTTCATTTTTTTAATACTTTTATGTGGGATTTTCATTTTTATATCTCTAAAATCAGTAATAATAAAGTGTCTTATTCATAAGAATAAAATTAATTGAATTAGAATTGTCTTATTCAAAAGACTGTAGGGACAATAGCAAATAATTTGCTTATACCATCAGTTGAAGTCTCTGGAGGTAAGATGAGGATTTAATTGAATTTTAAATTGAATTTTCTCTTACAGGATTTTCAAGGTTCTATGCATGGGATTTATCTTTGAGGAGTGGCATAGAAATAGAAAGATGGATCACCTGGAGGAAAACTTAAATATTCTTATTTCTCAACTCCACTTTCTTGTCCTTAATTCTTCAAATCTACTTTGCTTTCCCTTTTTCCTTGCTTTCCCTTGGTCCTTTTCCTATTTCTTGGGTTATTTGCTTTAAAGGCAGGGGCATCTTCAAAGTCTACCAAGAGGAATGCCACCATGTGAAATCATGAGAACTCACTGATTGATCTCAGTTTCAGTGTATTCAAGTGGTAAACAAAGACAACCAAGATTTAGGGTTGAGGAGAAATTCTGTAAGGAATTTTTTCTTCACAAATTCTTTCCCTAGGGTTACTAATAGGGCTACTCAAAGTTTAGTAGATTAATTCACCTCATTCACATATGCTATTCTCTTTCAAAGTTTCCCTTTATTGCCTTAGACAGAATTTTGTTTAAAAAAATACCTCAATTAGAAAATGAGTGAAATTTGAAAATTTATTGGTATTTAAAGGGTCATGATAAATGCTGGACAAATAGGGGGGGTGGGAAGGATTCTGTCCCTGATTTTAAGGATATTCCATTTTAATAAAGGGAGATGATATTATAAGTCAGATGAAAAGCCCCAGGATCCTGCAAAGCAAATGGTAATGAATCTTCTTTCAATTTTTTTTTCTTTTTTGATTTTTGTTGCAAGGCAATGGGGTTAAGTGACTTGCCCAAGGTTACACAGGTAATTATTAAGTGTCTGAGGCCTATTTTGAACTCAGGTCCTTCTGACTCTAGGGCTGGTGCTCTATTTGCTGTGCCACCTAGCTGCCCCCTAATTTTTTCACATTGATAAAACCAGATCTTTTGATGTTGAGCCATTTGAAGGTAGTAGTGGGATCTTTTTCTCCTGGGCCTTTAGTAGCTATGAGTGCTAAGGAAGTGGGAAATGGTAGATTCAGTACTTTGTCATACCCATTGAAAGGTCAAATTTCCCCAAGGATTGACCTCTTTTTGATGATCTTATGGGCTGAGATCAAAGAAGGACAGACAGGTGGTCTGAAAAGAGGGACCATGGCTATTCCTAGGACTCTTTGTGTCCATTCTTATGTGAGGAGAGATCATTATAGACAAGGCACAGTACTTTTCTAAGTAATTGAAAACCTTAGAAAGACAGCACACATTGATATTTAGAAAGAAGCTGTGGAGACTAAGATGGAAGAGACGTAGTGAAAACAATAAAGGGAAAGGGAGAGCAGGAGTGTTTTTCTTTCTAATAGATCACTGATGTCAGATAATTATGATGGTGCTAGTGGTGGTTGATATTTAATTAGCACTTGAAGGTCTCTGATGTCAGTGGAGTTTCTCTGAACCTGAACAGTCAGTGCTTTATGTTCAACATTCTCCAAATCACAGACTCAGAAAACCATAGGAGAATATTGGATAGAAATCACTCTTTGGGTTGGGAAAATGATTCACTTTTCTATGGGGCTTAAGTGTGAGGTCTTTGGTCCAATCCAAGGAGCCAAATCTCTAGCAGCAAACAAAGACTTGGGTGGCAAAGAACCTCTCACAGGGTCAGACCAGTGGCAAAAACATTTTAATGAAGAATTCCATCAAGTTGATTGAATTTTCCCTAGACCAGGGAAACAGCTGTGTCCCTATGGCCAGAGGCAACGAATTATTCTTCCTGAAAATATTTGCTGGAAGTAATTTAGCAACAGAGGTTTTGAATCTCTACTCCTTTGGAATTTTTGCTTTTCCTCTACTGCTTACTGAGAAAGACACTGTTCAGCAGGACTTCATCCCCAGGGCAAGTCGTTGTCACCTTGATGAATCTTCTTATTTTAACACAAGCACTTGTTTTCCATATGATATTTTGGAGAGACTCTCTGGGGAAGGTTTTACTGTGTCCTCTCTAAAGGTCAACACCACTTATTGCTAGGCAGTGAAGTGTCACTTTATGGTTTAATGATATTGAAGCCAGGAGAGAAGTGTTTAAATTAGGGAGAGTTTTAGGCTGAGCTCACCCAGGATTCCCCAAGGTGGTTTATTCAATGAGACTGATAAGAGTTGCTTGTGCCAATAGAGCAATATTTTTATTTTTTTTCACTGACAGGGCCAAAGTCATGCATGTCTTAACTTCCCTTAAATCTCAAAAGAAATTATTTCTTAGGATTTTTTTTATTTGGAAATGTGATCTGAGATTTGATGAGTGAGTTGGCAATTTGACAAGAAATGGAAAGTCCCAGTCCTGCCAACACAGATAGAATTAAGAGGAAGACTAAGCATGATTTATTCTATTTTATTTGTTATAATCAATGGTTCACACTTATGAAGCCTCAAAGTCTAAGATACATTTTGGTCCTCAGGAAGCTCAGGGAAGTTGGTGCTTGTGTTTGTTTTTGGACTAGATCTCCTCCACCCTACCACAAATGAATGATGACACCTGATCTGCAATTTACAGACTTAGAAGCTGTCTGGTGCACTGAGACTTGTGGAGGGCCACACAGCCAATTGATAGAAGAGTCAGAAGGTCAGCTCAGTTCTTTCTGAGTGCAGTGTTGTTTCTCCAATCAATATACCATAATGCCTCTCATTGGACATCAAGTGACTTGGTCACGGTCATAAGCCTAGTTAATGTCTGATTTGGAACAAGAAATCTAAGCCTGACTTTCTCTCCACTATGCCATGATGTCTCTCCTAGAGATGAGTAACTAAATCTGAGTGATTTTAAAGTGATCTCCTGTCTTTTTAACTCCAGTGATGGCCTTCTAGTTAATACAATGCTGCCTTTTCTTTTGTAGTTTGGGAAAATGAGGTTGAGTGAGATTAAGGCACTTGCCCAGAGTCCTTGCTCTCATGGAATTTATTTTCTGAAGCAGGATAAGATAGAGATAATTATTAGATATAATATGTTCATTAGATACATCATTATTAGATATATATTATATATAATTATTAGATATATAATTATATATATAATTATTAGTTATAATATGTTCATTAGAGAATAACAAATCAGGTTGTTATGTTACATATGAAGAGGAAGGCCATTATTTACTGGAGGAAGGTACAAAAATCAAAACAGCCTTAGCAGAAGACAGCCTCTCTTTACTGAGAAAATTGCAGTCATCCATTGTGAGCTTCCTTTTCTTCCTTATTTACTTCTTAAAACTTCCCTACATTTTCCCCATTTACTGCTCTTTTGATAGTTTCCAAGGAGGACCTAGAGCTTCTTATTTTATTTTATTTTATTTTTAATTCACAGAACAAAGCAAGCATTTCCATAACATAATCCAATAAAAAGATGATTGCATATGAAACTGCAAATCTACCATGTGCCGCTTCATGTCCTCTCCAAATATACAAAAAAGTTATCATGTCAATTTCTTTTTTCCCCTTTTTTCTTTCCCACTAGTGATGTCTACCTTTGGACACAAGTAGGTATATTTATGTAAAATTATTCTATGCAAATTCCTATTTATCCGACTTTTCTCTGGATGCAGAAGTATTTTCCTTCATATGTACTTTGTTTTTCACTTGTGTATAGTCATTATAGTCAAAATGACTTAGTAGCCCAAATCAGTCTAAAAAAGATTACTATTACTGTATACAATGTTCTTAATTCCTCACCTTGCTCTTTTATCATGTCATGCAAGTCTTTCCATGGCTTTCTAAGATTACTGAGCATCATTTCTTATTGCACAGTGGTATTCTATCACAACCATATGCCACTACTTGTTAAGCCATTTGCCAATGGATAGGGAGCCTGCAATTTCCAGTTCCTTGCCACCACCATTTACATTTAAAGTTATAATTACTCTTTGTGAATTTTTCTCCTCCTCATTTTTACTCACTATTTTCTTTTTTCAAGCTGTCTTCTTACTCTATCCGTTACCTAATCATTTTCTTACCCTCCCCCCCACTTCACCCACCCCAGCAGTCACCCACACTCTCTTCCCTCACATATTTCTTCCCTCAAACCACATATTCCCCACCTCCACTTGCTTCCTTTATATTAGTTCTTCTTTTATACCCCCATTTTTTAGGTTTTTGCAAAAGGCAAATGGGGTTAGAGTGGCTTGCCCAAGGCCACACAGCTAGGTAATTATTAAGTGTCTGAGGTCGGATTTGAACCCAGGTACTCCTGACTCCAGGGCCGGTGCTCTATCCACTTCACCACATAGCCATCCCCATAACCCTATTTTAATAATAAAAATGTTTCCCTTTACCTTTTCCTACCCAATTTTGCTTTTCTTAGAATTACCCCATCATATGCAACTCAGTCTCACCTTTCTTTCAAAATACCACAGTAATGATGATAGTTTTAAGATTATTGGTAATATTTCATACACACACACACACACACACACACACACACACACACACACATATATATACATATATATATATATATATATATATATATATATATATATATATAGCAATACAGTAATAAGTAAATAGTTTGACCTTGCCTTTAATGTTTTTGGAGCTTCTTATTAAGCCCACCTCCTGACTCTTTTCTTCATCTCATCCCCTCGTTTTTCCTCAAGGAGTTGAGATGATTGATTGTCTCTGTCTCTGCTTGTCTCTTCCTTTCCTTTCCTTCCTCCCCTTTCTGTTCTTTTTCTCTTCCTTTCCATTCCTTTCATTCCTTCCCTTTTCATAGCTCCCATATTCTTTTTTTTAGGTTTTTGCAAGGAGAATGGGGTTAAGTGACTTGCCCAAGGCCACACAGCTAGGTAATTATTAAGTATCTGAGACCGGATTTGAACCCAGGTACTCCTGACTCCAAGGTCGGTGCTTTATCCACTATGCAACCTAGCTGCTCCCTTCCCATATCCTTAAAAGATTATTTTACTTTACCATCTCTTCAAACTATCATGCTACAATTTTTTTATTTTTTAAAATTTGTTTTTTATTTACACATTACTAAAATAGTCTTGTGTATGAGTAAGCATAATCCCCCTCCCCCACAAAAATATAAAACCTCATGAGAAATAAAGTAAAAGAAAGAGAAAAAATGTGCTTCAGTCTGTGTTGCAATACCATCAGCTCTGTCTCTGGTGGATCACATTCTTTATCCTAAGTCCATCACAGAACTCACTTCCATATTTTTCCACAGTTGCAGTTGCTGATTGTAATTCCCTCCATCCATTCCTCCCCACTACCATCTATTATATTTTCTCTCTCCTTTCATTCTGTCCCTCTTCTAAAATGTGCTGTGGAGCAGCTGAGTGGTGCAGAGTACTGGCCCTGGGGCCAGGAGGCCCCAAGCCCACATCCCACCCCAGAGACCCAGCAACCACCTGGCCCTGTGGGCCCGGAAAGGTCACCCAATCCCAGCACCTTGCAAAAAGTAAAAAAAAGAAATGTTATAGCTGACTATTCCCTCCTATGATTTACCCTGTCCTCTGTCACCCACATCCCCCCTTCTCTCCTTTTTCCTCTAGCTGTTTATACCCTATTAAATATGTTTCCTCTCTGAGTCATTTCTGATGAGAATGAGGGTTCCTTCATTCCCCCTTGCCTTCCCCCCTCCCATATCATTGCAAAAGCTACATGAAATAGCTTTTATATATCATGCTACATCTTATATTCCTAGGGAAAAAATGGTCTGTTCCCATTTCCATTTATTTCTGAATCCTTTTTCAATTTTACTTCTGGCTTTCACTTGAATGAAACTCTCTCTCCAAAGTTATCCTAATTGCTAAATCTATGAGCTTTCCTCACACCTCATTCCTCTTTACTTCTCTATAGCTTTTAACTACCTCTCCCCCTAAAAAGTCTCTCACTTCCCTTTTTTTTTCTTCTGAAGCAACTCTCTTCTGTTTCTCTTCCTATGTCTCTGAACACTTTTCAGACTCCTTTCCTGGCTTCAGCCCTTTAACCACATATCCTTCAGAGCCCTGTGCTGGGTTTTCGTCTTTCCTCCCTACATACTCTTTCTGCTCTAATTCATCCTAAATCGATGTATCTAGCTCTCATTTCTCACCCGAATTCCCATATTGCATTGCTCACTGACTATTTGGCATGCATAGGGAAAGGGACTAGGTTTAATTTCGCTGGCCTTTGATCAATGCAGATTGGCACCTGAGATAATGAGTCACTTGTCTAGGGTTACACTTCCAGAAATATCAGAGGGGAGCCTTGAACTCAGCTTTTTTTCCCCACTAGACTACAAAGACCTTCCTAAGGGTCAACCTATACTTGCCTCCAATAGAACTCCTTTTCAAACAATCACACATATCAACAACAATCAATAGATACTTAGCAAGTCTCCATTGGACATCATTTGCTGTGCTAGACGCTAGAGGCTACACAGGCAAATATGACATAATATGATAACAGTAATAATAATAATCATCATCTAATAATAATGATAGCGATAGCTAGCATTTATGTAATACCTATTATGTGCCAGAACCTGTATTGAATACTTTACAAATATTATCTCATTGAATTCTCATAACAACCTTGAGAAACATATGCTCTTACTGTTTCCATTTCACATTCAAGGCAATTGAGGCAGAAAGATGAAGACAATTGTGAATGTAGAAATTGGGTGGAGATGTAAAATGACGACCACCTACTCTTGAGATGTAAATTGAGTAGAAGTGGAGAATTATGGTTGTAACAGAAACAATTGTAATCTAGAGGCTGCTCAAATTGTGTGGCCATCCCCATTCTTGTTGTACCATGGATTCATTGTTTAATGTAAAATATGCATCTTGATTTCCTTAGGCTTTACCTTCTGCCTAATTCCTGGTCTAGTAAGAGAAAGGGAGCTCACCTTTTACCCTCTGGATGAGAGGCAAGACATAAAAACCTGAGTTGGACTCTAGCTCAGGGCCACAGTCTTCTCTGACCATGGCCCAAACAACATTGGCTTGGCTATTGGCTATTCTCTTATCTCTCTCTCTCTCTCTCTCTCTCTCTCTCTCTCTCTCTCTCTCTCTCTCCTCATCCCTTCCTATGTGCTGTAACCTTTTTTTAGGAGTATGCAAGGCAAATGGGGTTAAGTGGCTTGCCCAAGGCCATACAGCTAGGTAATTATTAAGTATCTGAGGCTGGATTTGAACTCAGGTCCTCCTGACTCCAGGGTTGGTGCTCTATCCACTGCCCCACCTAGCCACCCCTGCTGTAACCTTTTTAATAAATTTTTGTTTTCTTTCCACCTTTGCTTTCCCGAGTCTGAATAATGATTCCTCATGGGCAGAACCAAATTAAAGTAGTCACTTGAGTAGCTACAACAGTGGTTACCTTAGCTGCCCTTGTAAATCTCTGAGTTCAAATTTGAACTCGGTCAAGGACTGAGGTCCAGGGCTCTAGACTCTGTACCAACTGACTGTTGTTGGCATAGATTTGTGTTTGCATGCTGCAGAATGCTTTAAGGGTTTGCCTAGTGCTAGGGGAAACAGCATTTCTAAGTACCAGTACAGTCAGAATATGAACAGAATGAATCCTGGGTAGTTTGGAGGTGGAAAGGGACCAATAATTGAACCTTTTCCCACATTTCTTAGTGATTCCCTTTTTTTACCCTTTGTATTTCAAGGGGAAAGTCATTTCTCACTACAATACATACAACAGGAGATCTTTCTGAGATGGCAGCTCAATTCTTTGTAGTGCTAAAGGGCTAAAGATGCTTTTATATTTCACCTAATAATCTGATTCCAAAAAGGCTCAGTGAAAAAAAAAAGCATTGAAAAGGTACAAGATTTTTATGGTTAACACACTTGAGTAAAGATCTATTGTAGATATGAATAACTTTAGCAGAAGCATTTCAGTGGCCAAGTCCAATTCATTAGAGGGCTGCTGTAAATTCCTGATTGACCTGCTAAAGGCGTTTTCAATTCTTTGTAAATATTTCTGTACAAACCACACAACAAGGAGAAAAACAGGCTGCCAAAGGGAGAAGTTTAATGATGCAACGGATTTAGTCATGCAATTTGGGATTTCCATAAGGAGCGACACAATTATTTATCTTGGAAAAGGAGAGATTCTGACCTTCAAGGGAGTCTTTAAATTTTAGAACAATGATGTTGGGGCTTCAAAATGACAAAAATAGCAGCAGAGTCGGCCACAACAGTAATTTATATTGTCTAGTGTTAACACTGTCCACTAATATTTTCAAAGCACTTTATACCTATATCTCATTTGATTCTCTCAATTACCCTGTAAGGTAGGTATTTTCAATATTGTCATTGATATAGAGACTTATCCTCAACTCTTCACTCTCTCACACTTCCCCCATAGCTAATCTATTGTCAAAGGCTGATTTCACATTTGCAACATCTCTGGAAGATGCTTCTTTTCCATGGATACCACCATAAATTTCCAGGGTTGGCCATCTTCCCTTCTTAGGCAAGCTTTTTTTCTGGTCTCCCAGCTGTCTCATCAAAGGCCCATAATTATTTAGTATTCCTAGACACTGCCTCCATTCTTCTAACAAGAAAGCAGGAGGGAAAGTCCTTTGAAGGAATTATATCAACACATTCATCCAGATGTAAAGGGAGGGAATATCCTGCCTCCTGTAACACAAATGTATTGAAGAGAAACATCACTCGTTTTCTTTGCAGACTTATTTGATGTTGCCATTCTGAATTCATAAAGAGAATGGCCATCCATTCAGGTCAATAACTTTTTTTAAAGATGCCCACAGACTCAAAGCATCATGGAAAGACTTATAGGAATTAATATAGAGATCTTAAGTCAGAACTAAGTAAATCAGAACTAAAAACCCAATATGAGAAAGATTTTAACGAAAAGAACACTAACAAGAACCTGAATTTTGATTAGTTCCTGGCCTCTGAGAAATTCTAATAACCAGTCATTGTTCAGGGAAAGAGGTAGTGAATCTGTATACATTTTTCCTCTTGGCAGAAAGCTAGGGGATTATGGGGACAGAATTTTGTACATCTTGTCAGACTCAATCTCTACTGGTTATTTCTGGCTATATTTATTACAAGGAAAGATTCAGTTCAAGAATGAGGGCAGAGTGAGAGTGAAGGGGAGACTGTAACTGGAAAGACTATGATACAAAAACAAAATGTGTTTTGCTCAACTATGTACATTTGTTACAAGGGTTTTTTCCCCCATATAGTGGGTCAAAGGGATAGAAAATAGATTTTTCTTAACTAAATATATTAAACTTAATTTAAAACAAAAAAACAAAACATCTAAATATTTAAAACAATTTACGCCTCCTCACCATATGGCCTGTGATCTGGTGACACTGGTCTCCTTGAACAAGACATTCCATCACTAGACTCTGAATCCTCTTGGATTTCCTGATTTACCACAAGCCCTAGTTAAAATCACAGCTTCCACAGAAGCCTTTCCTAATTCTTAATTCTGGCAGTTTTGGTCTATTAATTACATTTTATTTATCCTGTTTATAACTTTTTTCTACAAAGTTATTTAATAATAACATTTAAACCTATAATAAAATATTTAAAAATTGTTCCTGCTTCAAATCAATGATCATATAAACCCCTAGGAGCCTTGGCATCTTGAGGATGAGGTATGGATTAATCATTTAGAAGATTAGGGAACTTCCAATGCACTCTGTTTCTCAAAACACTGAATTTGTAGTCTCATATAAATTAGATTTAATGGCAGCTAAGGTCCCTTTCATGTCTGATATTCAGTGATTTTGAGCTTCTGGATATCCCCTCAGAAAGAGCATCTGACTTCCTGCCAAACTGTATTCCAGTCAGGTTGGGGCAGAACTACTTTTTTATAAAAGGGTTGACTTTGTTGAACATTTTGGAGAGGAAGAGGTAGCACAGGGCCCCGAAATCTCTGAGGGTTTTCTTCGGGTGTTCTGATGACAGAGAAATAAATTGAAAGAGTTGTGTGGGCCGTGTGTGCTCATGGCCCTTCACACATTTCTGAATGCAAAATGAGCCTTTGGGAAATCAGACTTCTTCTTTCATTTTGGTCATTGCCCCAAGCCCCAAGGTCATACATGCCAGAAACTTTTTTTCTCTTTCCTCTCATTTTCTTTATCCATGTAATAAAAGTAAAACTAGCTAATATTTATGCAGGCCTACTATGTGCTATTGATTGTGCTAAGTGCTTTTACAAATATTATCTCATTTGTTCTTCACCATAATCCTAAGTGGTAAATGCTATTATTGTTACCTCATTTTGCATATGATAAAACAGACAAGGTTTAGGGACTTGGTCAAGGTTATATAACTAGTAAGTATATTAGTTGGAATTTGGACCTGACTTCCTAGCTCTAAAGCCCATTGTTCTATCTATTGTACTACCTGCTTCCTCAAAAAATAGATGATAGGAGAGAGGAATGACATTCAATGAAATCTAATGAGTGTTTCTTAAGCTTCTACTAATATGTACACATAGCACTGTCCCTGGTGCTAAGGACAAAAGAAAATTGAAAACCAGTGTCATTCTTCCCGATGTTTAAATTCTATGGGAAAAGGGAAACACATGAACAGATCAATCACTTAGTCAGCAAACATTTATTAAGCTTCTACTATGTGATAGGACTATGCTAGGAGCTGGGAATATAAATACAAAAAGAGGGAGAATACCTTCTTTCAAGGAGCTTATAATCTAATGGAGTAAGACAACCACAAAAAGTAGCTGAAAGGTGGGGCATGCTGGAGAGCTCCAAAGGATTTTGTTGTAGTTTATATATTTTCAGTCATGCCTAACTCTTTGAGATCTCATTTGGAGATTTCTTGGAAGAGATAGTGGGGTGGTTTGCTGTTTCCTTATCTTGTCTATTTTTACAGATGAAAAACTGAGGCAAATAGCTAGTAAGTCTTGGAGTTTGGATTTGGACTCAGGATGTAAGACCCTGAGTTTCGAAACCTGTGAACTTTTGCCTGAATGCCTGTAAGACCCTGAATGTTTAAACCTATGAACTGTTGCCTAAATTCTTCCCCTAAGTCCCTGTTTGGTCAGCTAGCTGAGTTTCTGCCAGATCAGCTCCTGAGGATTCTGCCTGGTCAGCCCTTGGACCATGCAGCAGGGGGGCTTCTCCGAGGACCTGCATCCAATAAGACCATGCCACACCATCTCAAGACAATCTGCAGGCAGATGCTTGAAACTCCCCTACCAAACCATATATGAGGTCTCTCCTCATTTTACTCGGGGTTCCAGCATCCTAGCCCTAATCTAGGATGGAACCCTAGCTCGAGCTAGTTTAATAAACCCTTGCTATTGCATCTCCATCATGTTGAGTGCCTCTGTTTGTAATTGGGGACATCTCTTGGACCTTAACAAGGAAGATGAATATTCTTGATTCCAAACATCAAACAATCTAGTGCCATCAAAGACGTATAGCCAGGTAAAGAAATCACAGGTCTGGGCATCTGCTTTTTAAATGAAGATTTTTAGGAGAAACTTTTTGCTACACCCTCAGAACAGAGAGACAAAGAGTGATGTATGAGCAGCAAGGCTGACTTGCTCTTGCAGGATGATGAGATTTGCATATGCATCATTATTTGAAGAATAAGGAGAGAGCACTAATGATGATGAAGATGCTAAGTTTTCACAATATGGATTAGACATGAGCTGAATCTTGAAGGAAGCTAGAGATTTCAAAGGGTGGCTTCTAAGCTGAAAAGGAACTTATTCTATCTGTGTGGTAACCTGTATAAAGGCATGAAGACGAGAAATGTGATGTCAAATTCAGAAATCCTGCAAGTAGGCTGGTTTAGCTAGAACATAGGGCACATGAAGGGGGATCACATGAAACAAATATGGAAAGGTGATAAGTGTGAGCCAGGCTATGAATGCCCATTTTATTTCAAAGGTGATGGTCACTAATAATTATCACGAAACTGATGTGAACCATGTTGGCAGTTGTGTGAATGATGGATTGGAGAGGAAAGAGTCTTGATCCTGAAAAACCAATTAGGAGACTGTTGTTTTTTGTTTTTGTTTGTTAAGTTTTTGTAAGGGCAGTGGGGTTAAGTGGCTTGCCCAAGGCCACACAACTAGGTAATTATTAAGTGTCTGAGACAGGATTTGAACCCAGGTACTCCTGACTCCAGGGCCCGTGCTTTATCCACTGTGCTACCTAGCTGCACCAAATTAGGAGACTGTTGCAATAATTTAGGAGAAAAGTTATGGGGGCATGTATTACAGTGGTTGCTGAGTGAGTGGGAAAAAGAGGGGAGATGTGATATATACACACAAACATAGCAGGAGTAGAAATGACATAACTTGACAATTATATATGGAGGGAGAGGAAGAGAGAAGAATAAAAAATTATTCTCTGGTTGAAAATTCTGAGAGAATAGAAAAATGATAGTTCCTTCATCAGAAATGGGAAGGAGAGTATATTTATTATGGGTTTAAAAAGTTATAAACTCAATGACTGGAGATAACTGAGACATTTAATGTGAAATGTGCAGCAGAAATTTGATGATGTGGACTAGAGCTCAGGAAAGAGATTAGGGCTGGATATATAGTTCTGGAAATCATTTAAATAGAGGTAATAATTGAATTCATGGAACTTGATGAAATCAACAGTAGAGAAAAGTCTGCAGAAAGGAGAAGAGATAACAGTGAAGAAACTTGAGAAAACACCTGGAGTTAGAGGTTGTGACATAAATGACTTCTCTATGAAAGCAGACCAAGAAAAGGTCATTTGTAAAATAAGAGCACTAGGCCTGATGGCCTCTGACATTTTAATATGTTCTATAAAATTATATATATACTATTTACCATGACAGTCCTTTTTTCTTCATATTTCTTTCAAGTTAAAAAGAAAATGAGAACCTCAGAGTTGGAAGGAATCTCATTGACTATCTAATTTGTTTATGCCTAATAAAGCCACCAGTATAATACACTTGATAAGGACTTATCTATTGTTTGTTTGAAGACCTCAAAAGAGATATTTATATTTATCTGTATCCTTTTATCTTTCTTATTTCCGTCATTATCAGTTAGGCAGTTTCCTCATCTATAACATGAAAATGTTGGATTAGATGGAATCTGTGGTCCTTTGTAGAGCTAAATCTATGCTATTGTGGTTTTATGAAAGTTTCCAAGAATTAAAACCTCCATGAACATTGGAGCTGTCCACAAATGGGTTGTTTTGGGAAGTAGTGAGTTAGAGGTCTTCAAGTAAGACTGGCAAAACACTCATTGAGTATGATGCCAAAAAAATTCTTGGTCAGCTCCAGGGTGGATCAGATGGTTTCTATGTTCTCTTCCAAAATTCTAAGATTCTTCCTAAGACTATGATTAGAGGTCACACTCAGGCTTTGTATCTTTGATGGGGGAAAGCTAACCAGATTAATACCAATATGGTGATCTCCAAATAATTTCTTTTTTAGCAAGTAGACTGATTTAGCAAGAACATAGAGCACATGAAGGGGGATCACATGAAACCAATATGGAAAGGTGATAAGGGTGAGTCAGGCTGTGAATACCCATGTTTTTTAGCTAGTATTCATAGAGGACTTTAAGGTTTGCAATATGCTTTACAAATACTACCTTATTTCATCCTCACAACATCTCTTGGAGGAGGTACTATTAATATTCCCATTTATCAGATGAAAAAATAGCCTGAGAAAAGTTAATTGACTTGCCTGTGGACACACTGGAGATGTCTAAGGTGAAATTTGAGCCCAAATCCATCCTATCTCAAAATCTAACATGTGGTTTACCAACCTATATCATTGCAAAACTCTATGCAGTTCAAGGCCGACATTATACCCTGGAAGGAGGGAACCCAAAGCGATGGAGATACTGAGAGTTTGTTGGGAGACAAATCATAGCATCCCCTCTAGGCAGCCTGCTGGGGTAAGCCAAGTTCCCTACAGGATCAGCTGCATCTGCTCCACAATTGGCCCAGAGAGACATAAGGTTCTGCATTTTCATTTCAGTCAACTGTGTTGGGTGTTCTCAGAGCTAACAGTGCCTCAAAAATATTATGAAATTCTTCCATCATTTTGTACCTCTGCCCTCTCCATCAGCCTTGGTCCCTATCTTGCTCTCTCCTGGTTAAGACAGAATAAAGATTAAACTTGGCCTGGAATTTACCTATAAACTTGCTGATCTTCCCCCTTCTGAAGGAAAGAGTTAATTATTTTGATTTTTGGCTAATGTGAAGTTTGGGTGAGCAGCAAATGCCTTTCTGTTCCGGAAGGAGCTGATTAAGCACAGGACGTGAAAATGCCCAAAAGAATTGGGAAGCAAGATCTGAAACTATATTTCATTTGGGACCCAAGGACGCTGCCTGAGAACTGTTTTGGAAAAAAAAAAAGCAATGAATTTAGCCCAGAGTAATGAGCAGTAGCTTTGGTACAACATAAACAAGATAATGGAATTCATGGCTCAAGAGACAACTTGTACACTGAAAACTGTAGTGAATTTTGGGACCTGAAGACCTGAGTTCAAATCTCAATTCTACATTACCTGTGTGACTTTAGGAAGTCACTTCCCTCTCTGGGCCTATATAATTTCATCATATGGAAATCAGTGGAGTTGGAATAAAGGAACCCATTCCAAGACCATGTACCAAGATGAAAACTGAACAAAATCTAAGTTACCTTCTCTCAAGGAATGCAGAGCTGTCAAATCATATAAGGACTTAAGAAGATAATTGAATCAAGTCAGTGTTTCATCAGACCCAAAACTGTTTTTTTTTTTTAGGTTTTTGCAAGACAAATGGGGTTAAGTGGCTTGCCCAAGGCCACACAGCTAGGTCATTATTGTCTGAGGTCAGATTTGAACCCAGGTACTCCTGACTCCAGGGCCTGTGCTCTATCCACTGCACCACCTAGCCACCCTAAAACTGTTTTTTAATATGATGCAGTGATAACAATTAGAATAGTTGACATCACTTAAACAACAATTCAAGTCTTTTCAAAATAATGGTCATTTATTAAGCATTCTTCTGTCCTAGGCAGTATGAGCTCATTCATGCATGATTCATTTATGGAAATAACAAAGAAATGCAAAAAATAGTCCCAATAGTCTCAAGGAACTCAATGGCTAAGGGGAGAGATGATATACAAACAACTACAAGTAACTTTTTTGAGGTAACTGAGTTTGAAGTCAGAGAGATATGGCTTAAATTCAGACCCAGATGTTTTCTAGATGTTTGACCCTGGGCAAGTCATTTAACCTCTATTTACTTCATTTTCCTTCTTGGTAAAAATTGGATAATAGTAGTATCTCCTGGGGGAGTTGCAAGGACAAAATGAGATAATATCTATGAAAAAATTTTGCAAACATTAAAGATATGCAAATTCTATCAATTATATGTATGAAGAAGATATGAATATACATAGATAGATATGTGTGCATAATATATATGATAAATTGAAGATAATTATATCAGAAAGGCACCATCATTGGAGGAGACTTGGAAAGGAGTCTGGCACAAAGCTGAATTTTTGCCAGAAATTCCAGGAAGCTAGAAGATGGAAGGGAGAAGGAAGGGGGGAGGGAAAGTCAATGAAAATACATGGATTACTAAGTGTGAGGAACAACAAGGCCTTTCATTGTCCCTAAATTCTAGGCAATGTGGTGGAGTTGGGTGGGAGGCAACTAAGATGGAAGAAGACTAAAAAGTAGAATTACAAAATTTCAAATTATTGAATATTTACAAAGAGATTACTTTTTATTTTTTAAATAAATTATTGAGTATTTCATTTCTTCCCAATTACAATGGAAATAGCCCCTGCCCTCATGGAACTTACCTGCTGTTTGGGGGAGACAACATATCTGCCTATAAGTAGATTGGGCTCAAGAAATCAGCAAGCATTTGTTAATGTGTCAGTCACCATGCTGGGTGCTGGTGGGGGATACAGAGACATGAATGAAACCATATATACCCCCCCACCCAAAACTGACATTCTAGGCTGTATTTATGATGATGATATTTGTCCTTCATTCTCTAAAAGAGAATGGCTCCCTGACATCAGGAGGTGATGCCATGATAAGTAAGCACATAGATTGGATTTGAGTGGGGAGTGTTGTGTTAAGTCTCCAGCCTCACTTTCTCCTCCAGGGTCATCTGAGTCCAGTGGCCATATAAGGATCAGGATGCCTGAAGGTAGCCCTGGATATGAAGCAATTAGGTGAGGTGACTTGCCCAGGGTCACACAGCTAGTTAGTGTCAAGTGACTAAGGACAGATTTGAACTCCCATCCTCTTGACTCCAAGGTCAGTGCTCTGTTTATAAAATTTTTGCAAAGGAAATTCAAGGTCATTTTGGTGGAAGGAGGCACTAATCCTGGAGGTCAAGGGGGGGGTAGGGTCAGAAAACTCTTGGGAAGGAGGATTTGCATCTTTGATCTGAGTTCTGAAGGTAGTAAGGAAGTCTAGGAGGTAAAGATGAAGAAGAGACAGCTAGGTACAACAAGAACAGGAAGGTTTGCAAAGACTTGTCATAGGCATTTGCCATTGTAACTTCACAAAATCCTTGGTAGGAAGTGGGCTAGTGAGAGCTACCATTTTGCATATGAGAAAACGGGGCCTTTGAGAAGTTATGTTTCCCAGGGTCACATAACAAGTAAGCATCCCAGGTAATATTGAATACAAGTCACCCACTAGAAGACAGACTCCGCCAATACCTTTTGCTTAATAGATTCAAGCAGCCAGTGCCTTCTATTAACTATGTCCTATTGATCCTGTGTGTGTGTGTGTGTGTGTGTGTGTGTGTGTGTGTTTTAGGTATCTTTTTATATGTTTTCTCCATTAGATTGTCAGTTCATTGAGGGTAGGGACTGGTTCTTTTGATTTTTTTTGTATTCCTGTGTTTAGCATAGTGCCTGGCCCTGCTTAAGAAACGTTTACTGATTGATTCCATGCTGCTTTCTGACCGGCCATCCGTGTCCTAAATTCTAGGCCATGCACATCATATTGTTGTGATATTAGTCATTTTCAGTTGTGTTCAGTTCCTGACACCATTCAAGGTTTTCTTGCCAAAGATATTTGAGGGGTTCGCCATTCTTTTCTCTACTCCATTTATAGATGAAGAAAGGAGGCAAAAAGGGTCAAGTGACTTGCCTAGGGTCACACAACTAGGAAGTATCAGAGGTCAAATTTGACCTCAGAAAGAGGAGTCTTCCTGACTCCAAGTCAGTACTCTATTCATTGTACTACATACTTCTCCTTGGTAAATGGTAGGTATTTAGTAAATGTTGATTTATTGATTAAAGGCTTGTTATGTGACCGACACTTGTTAAGACACTACAAATATATATATATATATATATATATATATATATATATATATATATATTCACTTATATATTCACATATTCACTTATACATGTATTCACTTATGAATATATTCATACATATATATGTTCACACACATATACATATATAAATATATAGGAACCAGACCACACATACGTGTGTGTGTGTGTGTGTGTGTGTGTGTGTGCATACACACACATTTTTTTTGCCTGGTTGCTAGATTATCTGAGTTCTCATATACTAGTCACCCAATATGCATTTATTGGCTTGAATTTACTATAGGCATTAGTTTTCTAAGAATAGTGGCCATGAATAAGGCTTGGTTAAGAATGTTTATGCCCTTTTGTTACCTCTGAAGACAGTAGCTTGAAATGGGTCACAGCATATCCTGTAGATAGGCACCATCTTTTGTGTTTAGTCCTGTGTTTATTCATCCAAAAGCATGCCCATTAATACACTTTAATTGGCTCCCTGGTACAGGGTGGGTGTGCCAATTTTCAAATAAATGCAATCAGGTTTCTTTGTTGGAAGAAGAGGATGCCTCTTAAGAGTGTTCAGCAACATTCTAATGGTGAGTGCAAAATGAATCTGCACTAAAATCTTTTTTTCCTAATTACCATGCCTGTCATATTTCACACATTGATGATTTATTATCCAGTGAAGAATGCCTGGACCCTTTAATTATCACAATCCTACAGTTACTGATGAAACCTTGTAAACAGAGTTACTGAGTAAGATTCTTCCACAAATGTAGGGTTTTACTGACCTACTGAATGCTATGGATTCCTAATGGATCTTGGCTTTATTGAAGATAGTGAAGGAGAGAAGAATCAGAGCTGGAAGGACCTTGCAGACCTTTTGGTTTAATCCCCTTATTTCACAGATAGGAAACTGACACTGTGAGAGGTTAAAAGACGTACCTAAGGTCACATGGCCAATAAAGATCAGAGTCAGGATTTGAATTGAGATGTCTGACTTGAGTCAGTGTCTGTTCTATTGTATTTGTTGGCAAGGAGGCATATTTTATGCTTGATTCCTACAGCTATCCATTTTAATAATTTTCTCTTGGGTGTCTCTACCTCCTAGGTCTCAAACACCTAGTCCTAGTCAAATCTCTGCCCTTTCCCTGACTGATCAAAAACTAAATTATTCTTGGAGAAGGATATAAAGAACTCATCCCCACTGAGGTGCAAATAACGCATAAAGCTTCCTTATTCAGCCAACCAAGAACCTCCTCTTTTTGATCCTCTCATCCATAAGAAAACCCACTGTAAATGAGTGACTGTCAGAAAGTTGGGGAAATTATGTCTTCCTCATTTTCCTTGTCTATTTGTCACAAAGGGAAATGACAATAGCCTCATATGACCTTTATAAAGCCATCCTGGCTCTTTGTGATATTATTTCCCTTTCTAAATACTTAAAATCAATCAACATTTTAAAGTGTCTACTATGTTCCTGGATTTTCCCCAAGGTTTTGTCATGCCATTCTCTCTGAAAACTGAGATTACATCAACTTAGCTCTGTTACTTAGATACCTCTCCCAGTTACCATCATTTTTCAGAAACTATGGACAGAACCTCCACAATCACATGTTCTTCAATACATTCCAGTGGAGTTTGCCTGTGCCCAGTGATTTAATTCAAGCACTCAGTTCATTGCCATCTTACTATTTCCTCACTTTCCTATGGTCTCAGTTCCTTGTAAATCATCTTTTTCCTTCCCTCTTTCCCTTCCTCCCTCATTCCTTCTCTCCTTTCTTCCTTCCTCCTTTCCTGTCTCTTGGATCTTTCTCTTGGGCTGTGACTTAAGAAATTGTCAGTGTTTGGCCCCCAAGGCTTTCGACAATCTGGAACCAACTTACTTTTATGACTTTCACATTGTATGCTAGGCACCTTGGTAGGCACAAGGGATATATTGAGGATAAAAAAGAAATGGCCTCATTCTCTCAGGAGAAAACATACATTTAAAAAACATTTGCATTAAATAGGAAAAAAGCCTAAATCTTGGCTAACTGGGAGGGGACACTAAGAGCTGCATGTATCAGAAAGGGCCTCATGGAGGATGTGGAACTGAGCTGAGTTTCTAAGGAAACTTGTCCTCTGAGAGTCAGAGATAAGGAGGGAGTACGTTGCAAGCGTGCAGAACAGCCTGTTATTATTTGTCATTTACAACCCACATATTTGGTTAGAGACATGAAGGCATCAGTTTTAATATTGTTCCTCTTTCTGTACAATGTCTCCTCTGAATTCTTGTAGATTATAAATGCAAAGATAGCTAGATATAGAATCAGGAAGACCAGAGCACCAAGTTTGCCTCACATCCTTAATAACTGTGTGACTCAGACATGTTGCTTTACCCTCTTTGTCTCAGTTTCCTCATCTGTAAAATAAGAATAGCCAGAGCACCTATCTTTGGAGGTGGTTGTGCAGATCAAACCAGATAACATCTATGAAGAGTTAGTGTTAATGGTTATTTCCACTGGGAACCTTTCAGTATGCTGTGTTTGTTAGTCTTCATGATGTATGTCTCAGATTTCTCATCTGTAAAATGAACTGGAGAAGGGAATGGTAAAACACTCACTTCAGAATCTTTGACAAGAAAACAACAATTGTGGTCACAAAGAGTAGGAAAGGACTAAACCAAATGAACAACAGCAAGGTAGTACAGTACAACTTCAAACAGAGATGGGAGTCACTAAACTACACAACAATCACTGATGGCCACCATTTGACTTCGAAAATCATATATGACATAATTGAACATACCAATAATAAAACCAACAGAAACCATGATTATCTCAATAAATGCCAAAAAACACCTTCGACAAAATACAACATCCATTTCTATTAAAGAGACTAGAAAGTATAGGAATAAAAGGGGGATAAACTAAGAGTATTTCCAATAAGATCAGGATGCAGATTATCACCATTACTCTTCAATATAGTACTAGAAAAGTTAGCTTAAGCAATAAGAGAAGAAAAAGAAATTGAAGAAATTAGAATTGGCAATGAGGAAGAAAAACTTTTACTCTTTGCAGATGATATGATGGTGTAATTTGAGGACCAAAGGAAATTATTGAAACAATAAATTCATGAAAGTAGCAGGAAATAAAATAAATCCACATAAGTCATCAGCATTTCTATATATGAACCACAAAGCCTAAGAGAAAGAGGTAGAGAAATTCCATTTAAAGTAGCTGCAGATAATATTAAATATTTGGGAATCTATCTTCCAAGACAAACTCTGAAACTGTATGAAAGCAATTACAAAGCTTTTTTCACACAAATAAAGTTAGGTCTAACAATTGGGAAAATGTCAATTGCTCATGGTTAGATTGAGCTAATATAATAAAAATGACAATTATACCCAAATTAAATTATTCAGTGCCATACCAATCAAACTACTAACTATCTTACCAAGATAGAAAAAAATAGTAAGAAAAAAATTCATCTGGGGGGGGGGCAGAGTCAAGATGGTCTTGGGAAGGCATGAATTCACAAAAACATATTCCCCCCCAAACTCCAAAAGGCATCAAATTATGGCTCTAGCCAAAATTTAGAGGGGCAAATCCCACAGAAAGACCGAGTGATACAATTTCCCAGTCTAAGACAACTTAGAAGCTCTGCAGGAAAGGTCTGCAGAGGGTTGGAAAGAGCCACAGTGCAGCTGCCAGACCAGAGCAACCAACTCCAGCCTTCTAGTAACAGCCCATGGGGTACCTGGGTCTGTAGCAGAGGGGGTGGTTTCTAGAACTCTTGGCCCAGGGATCACAGAGGACAACTTGAAGGGGTGGTGAGAGAACTCTGCTGTACCAGAGTGAGCATGGAGTGGAGCACTGACCTCAAAGCAGCCCTACAGTGGGAATTGGTGAAGTCACCCATCACTTCCAGAGCTCACAGCCCATAGATGGTAAGGGGGTTGGGGGAGACTGCAGAGGTCTCTCTGCTCTCCATGGGGCAGGACTCTGCCCACATTTAGATCGAGGTTGCAATCTGGGCCCCCATAATACCATAAAGGAGCAGGGACCCTCCTCACAACTCCAGGACAGAGGGGAAGGTCTGTGGTCATCCACATACCAGAGCACACAAGCAAGAGAGCAATCAGAGCCTCTCATAAGACCACGGAGGAATTAAGGTCCCTGTGGGGTGTCTCACCCGCCCCCCAAGCCTTGGAAGTGCAGTAAATCAGTCATAGGCTCAGGAAATGAGTAAACAACAGAAAAAGAAAAATCTAACCATAGAAAATTACTTTGGTCCCATGGAGGATCAAAATACCCAGAAGATAACAAAATAGAAGCTTCTGCATCCAAAAGCTCCAAGAGAAATAGAAAATGGACTTAGGCTATGGATGAGCTTAAAAAAAGACTTTGAAAAGCAATTAAGGGAGGTAGAGGAAAATTTGGAGGAGAAATGAGAACAAAGCAGATAATTCATGAAAACCAAGGCAGCAGCTTGGTGAAAGAAATACAAAAAATACTGAAGAAAATAAAAACTACTGAAGAAAATAACATGTTAAAAATCAGTTTAGGCCAAATGGAAAAAACAACATAAAAGGCAAATGAGGATATAAATGCCTTAAAAAGCAGAATTGGCCATCTGGAAAAGGAGATAAAAAAGCTCTCTGAAGAAAATAACCCCTTCAAATGTAGAATGGAACTAAAGTAAGCTGACTTTGTGAGAAATCAGGAAGAAATAAAACTATACCCAAAGAACCAAAAATTAGAAGAAAATGTGAAATATTCCATTGGAAAAAATAACTGACCTCAAAAACAGATCCAGAAGAGATAATTTAAAAATTATTGGGATACCTGAAAGCCATAACCAAGAAAAAGAGCTTGGACTTCATTTTTCAAGAAATAATACAGCAAAATTGCCCTGAGATCCTAGAAGCAGAGGGTAATATAGAAATTGAAGGAATTCACTGATCACCTCTAGTGAAAGATCCCAAAAGAAAAGTTTCCATAAATATTATAGCCAAGCTCCAAAACTCTCAAGTTGAAGAGAAAATACTTAAAGCCACCAGAAACAAACAAATCAACTACTGTGGCTCTATAGTCAGGATTATACAGGATCTAGCAGAGCCTATATTAAGGGCTCATAGGGCTTGGAATAGCATATTCCTAAAGGCAAAATTGCTTGCATTCCAACCAAGAAACAACTGCCCAGAAAAACTGAACATTGTCTTTCAGGGGAAAGGATGGACTTTCAGTGAAACGGGACTTTCAACTTTCCTATTGAGACAACAAGAGCTGAACACAAAGTTTGATCTCCAAGTACAGGATTCAGGTGAAGCATAGAGGGGGTGAATGAGAAGGACTAATTATGAGGAACTTAATGATGTTGAACTCCTTGTGTTCCTACATGATAACTCATATTAACCTCATTTATAAGAGAAGTTAGAAGGAACATATATAGACAAGGTACAGGAGGGAGTTGAATATGAAGGTATTATATATAGAAAAAAGATGGAGTCAATAGGTTATAAAAGAAAGGACTGGGAGGAAGAGAAAGAGGAAGAAGGGGCTAAGACATTTCACATAAGAGTCAAAAAAAGCTTTTGCAATGGAATAGAAGGGGGGCGGTGAGGGGGGAATAGAAGGGGGAAGGTGAGGATGAATGAGTGAGCATTCTAATCAGAAATGGTTCAGAGAGGAAATAACATACACACTTAATAGGATAGAGAAATCTATCTTACCTTAGAGGAAAATTAGAAGAAGGGGATGGGATAAGGGGTAATGGGGGGAGGGAAGGTAGAGTGGGTGATAGAAGAAAGGGAAAATAGGAGAGGGTACTTAGATACAACATACTTCTAATCAGGGACAGAGTGAAAGGAGAGAGAGAATAGAATAAATGAGAGTGGGGAGGAATAGAGTGGTACAGCTAGTAATAGCAACTGTGGGGAAAATATTGAAGCAACTTTGCTGGTGGACTTATGATAAAGAAGGCAACTCATCCTAGAGACAGATCCGTTGCAATCTGAACACAAATGAAGTATATTTTTTCTCTCTCACTATTCTTGAGGTTTCTCTATCTTTTTTTGGGGGGGGGAGGGGGTTTATGTTTACTCTCACAAGATTATTGCTATAATATAAAATAAACCAAAAAAAGAGGGGGAAATATTCATCTGAAGAAACAAAAGTTCAAGAATAGCAAGGGAACTTGATGGAAAAAAAATGTAAAGGAAGGTGGGGAGATTACTTCAACCAGAACTAAAACTATGCTATAAAACATCAGTCATTAAAACTTCCTGGTCCTAGTTAAGAGGTAGAGTAGGGACCAGTGAATTAGGACAGGTTCAAAAGAAACAGTAATAAATGACTACAAAAATCTACTGTTTGACAAATCCAAAATCATAAGTTTCTGAGATAAAAACTCATTATCCGATAAAAATTGTTGAGAAAGCTGGGAATTTATATAGACATATCTCAGTATTCATCCCCAAATAAAGTCAAAATGAATAGAGGATTTAAACATAAAGGGTTCTTCTCATCAGTAAAATGAACTGGAGGAGAAAATGACAAATCATAGACCAACTAAAAATCAAGAAATCATGATCTGTTGGGTCAATGAAAAAGGAAGAAATTTATAACCAAGAAATAAAGACACATTATAAATTGCAAAATGGATGATTTTGACTATATTAAATTTAAATTTAAATTTTTTGCACTATTTTAATACCAAAATTTGCACTAATAAACCAATGCTGCTGAGATTAGAAGGAAAACCAAAAGCTGGGAAATAATTTTCAAAGTTGGGGGTTCTGATAAAAATCTCTTTTCTAAAATACATAGAGAATTGAAGAAAAAATATAAGGTTAAAGTCATGCATCAATTAATAAATGGTCAAAGGATATGAGCACACGGTTTTCAAACAAAGAAATTGAAGCTAAATATAGTCATATGAAAAATGTTTCAAATCATTACTGATTAGAGAGATGCAAGTTAAAACAATTATGAGGTACCACCTCACACCTATCAGATTGATTAAGATGACAAAAAAGAGAAAATGATCAATGTCATAGAGGGTATGAAAAGATTGGGACATTAATGCATTGTTGGTGTTGTGAACTAATCCAACCATTCTGGAGAGCAATATGGAACCATGCCCAAATAGTAATAAAACTGATCATACCCTTTGACCCAGCAAAACCAATACTAGGCCTATATTCAGAAGAAATCATAAAAAAAAATGAGAGAAGTCCCACGTGTTCTAAAATATTCAGAAAAGCTCTTTTTGTAGTGGCAAACAATTGGAAATTGAAGGGATGGCCTTCAGGTAGGGAATGGTTGAACAAGCTCATAATGTTATGGAATATTATTATTCTATAAGAAACCATGAATGGTAGGACTCTAGAGAAGCATGGAATGAATTACAGGAACTGATGCTGAGTGAAGTAAGCAGAACCAAGAGAACATTGTACACATTAACAACATTGTGAATTAATCAAGTTTGATGGATGCAGCTCTTTTCAACAGTTCAGAGAACTAGGACAATCTGGGAGACCTGTTACAGACAATGATATCAGAAGGAGAAGAACAAAACAAAACAAATCTACAGAATCTGGATGAATACTACATTCACTTTTTTTAAAGGAAGGTTTTATTTAGTTTGAATTTTACAATTTTTCCCCTAATCTCGCTTCCCTACCCCCACCCCCCACAGAAGTAGTCTGCTAGTCTCTACATTGTTTCCATGGTATACACTGATCTCAGTTGAATGCGATGAGAGAGAAATCATATCCTCAAGGAAAAAAAAGTATAAGAGAAAGCAAAATTACATAATAAGATGAGTTGTTTTTTTTTTAAATTAAAGGTAATAGTCTTTGGTCTTTGTTCAAACTCCATATTTCTTTCTCAGGATACAGATAGCATTATCCATCACAGATACTCTAAAATTGTGCCAGATTGTTGCACTGGTGGAATGAACAAGTCCATTAAGGTTGACCATCATCCCCATAATTATTGTTAGGATGTACAGTGTTCTTCTGGTTCTGCTCATCTCACTCAGCATCAGTTCATGCAAATCTTTCCAGGTTTCCCTAAATTCCCATCCCTTCTGTTTCTTTCTTTTTTCTTTTTTTCTTTTTGGTAAGGCAATGGGGTTAAGTGGCTTGCCCAAAGTCACACAGCTAGGCAATTTTATTAAGTGTCTGAGGCCAGATTTGAACTCAGGTTCTCCTGACTCCAGGGCTTGTGCTCTATCCACTGCACCACCTAGCTGCCCCTCCCTTCTATTTCTAATAGAACAGTAGTATTCCATCATGTACATATACCACAGTTTGTTAAGCCATTCCCCAATTGAAGGACATTAACTTAATTTCCAATTCTTTGCCATCACAAATAGGGCTGCTATCAATATTTTTGTACAAATGAACTACATTCACTTTAAGAAATTTTCTCTTATGTTTTTCTTTCCTATCTCATGGCTTTCTTTCTTTTCCCTGAGTCCTAATATCTCATACGGAGAATGACTAATCTGTAAACTTGTTAAACACAAATGAATATGTACAATGTTCACCAGACTGTTCACTGCTGAGGGGATGGGGGGGGTGCGAAGGGAGGGTGGAAGAAAATTATGTGACTTATAAATATACCTATCCATGTGGATCAATGTTGAAAAAGTTTCATAACATGTTATTGGAAAAATAAAAGATCGGGAAAAAAGAAAACCAAATGTGAACATTATCTATGCTTTATTTTTCTTTATCTTGTTAACTATTTCTAAATTGCATTTTAATCTGGTTCTCAAATACTCCCAGCCTTGTGTTTGACATCTTTGGTATCATGGATAGAGATGGCAATACTGGCTTCCTGACCCCAGGCAAATAATTCTAGTGTCCGTCTCTCTTGGTGTTCATGATACTGCTCTCTTCAGATTCTCCTCCTACCTGACTGCTCTCTTTTCAGTCTCCTTTGCTTCTATGATGTGGTGGGAAAGCAATCCAGGTATGGTAGATGCCCAATATAAAGGCAAGCAATGGATTGTCATTTGGGAGGAACAAAGAGATGACTGATTTCTTGATCTCAGTTTCCTCATTTGCAAAATGAGGCAGCTGGACTAGATGAATTCTCAGGATCCCTTTAATTTTAAATTCCTGATATCATGAATACAGATATCTCAGGAGAAATAATGTGCTGACACTTTTTGTCTTTTTCCCACTGGATTAGTGGCCCAGGAAGTTCTATTTTTTTGACTTGTTTTATTTCATGAAACTTCCCATTTCTGAAAGCTCCTCAGAAGTGGCTTCCTTCTGCAGAAAAACCTGCTGGGATTTATTCTGTCTCTGGAGGTTTCTCTATAACAAAGACACCCACTTCTGCCAGATGTAGCTTCCATTTGCAATAGGAATATTTTTATAATCAGTTCCTGCTTTTACCTCATCAAAATAAATATATTGCAACCCATTGTTGCCTTCATATAGTCCAAGTTACAAGGTTCTGATATGTGTCATCTCTGTTCCATGAGTCATTGACCAGGAAAAGTTATCTCTACTGTTGGTCATAACCAAAGTGGGAAATTGAGTTCACTTCTCTCAAGCAGCCTTCCTGAGTCCTAAAAGAAAAGATTTAAAAAATCTAGGGGCAGAAGGGTTCTACAATCCAACACCTTCATTTTGTAGATGAGGAAACTGAAGCCAAGCAAGGTTAAGTGACTTGCCTAAGATCATACATAGGAACATAAATCTAGATCTAGAAAACTATTTGGAGACCATTTAGTCCAAATCCTTCATTTTACAAGCTAAATTATAAGCTCTTGAGCCATGAGAGATCTTAGAGGTCAATGAGTTCAAACCCCTTATTTTACAGATGAAGAAAATGAGGTTCAGGGAAGTTAATTGATGTGTTCAGACCACACAGTGGTAAGCATTCAAAGAAAGACTGGAATGTAGATCCTCTGACTTCAGAGCATTTATTTTTTCTTCATTTCTAAAAGATGTGAGGAGCATAAAGGACCTTAGTCCTTTTAAAAATCTAGACACACATCAAGGCTCATTATTCAAATCTGAAGTGTCTCCAGTTAAGAAGGTCATTCACCTGGGCTCCATAGGAGATTAAACTGCCTGGTTCTGGGGCAATCTCATTAGGCTTATGTGTGTCTGTATGGCTCATAATTGAGAGCAAAACCTCATTACTATGGGCCCCATTAGTTTGCAATTTGCAATAATTTTGTGGAATCACAGAACTCACTCATTCAACAAGTAATGGCTACTGCCTGCTAGGAATGGCCCCTCTCAAAAGCTCAGCAAGCGGCGGGGGGGATCTTAGCAGCCACCCCATCCTACTGAAGAAGAATCTAACTTTCATGAGGGAGAACCAGTCACTTGCTGAAGTAGTCACACCTTATGTGGAAGACTCGATTAGGAGAGACAGTGTGGTGAGATGGATAGAGAGTATGCTTTTCAGAATTTTGAGTGTGTTAAAAAAGGGGGGGCAGCTGAATGGTGCACTGGATAGAGCACCAGCCCTGGAGTCAGGAGCACCTGAATTCAAATCTGGTCTCAGGCACTTAATAATTGCCTAGTTATGTGTCCTTGGGTAAGTCACTTAACCCCATTGTCTTAAATAAATTTTAAAAAAATCTTGAGTTTAAATTTTGCCTCTGATGAATTCTGGATGTGTGACCCTAAGAAAGTCATTGAAACTCTTCATGGCCCCCAGACTATTCTCTAAGACTGTCAATGGCAGAGAAGCTGTTGATCTGCCTGCACTGAATAAATTCATTGAGATTTCCTTAAGTTATGAGTTCTTAACTCTGTATATGTGTGTCTTTGCACACACATGATGGAGTCCTTTGGCAGACAGTCTGTTGAAGACTATGGATCCTACCTATCTCAGAATAGTGTCTTTAAATGGATCAAATAAATTGGAGTGAATTTCAAAAGCAACCAATTTTTTGAAATACAGTAATTAAAATATTTAAAAAACAAATTTGTAGATACCCAAGGGAAGAAATATTAAACCAATGAAACCCTAGTTCTGGCCCCTTTTCCCTCCAAAAACGATTAGGAAGATTTTCCTTATCGCCCATCTAAAGCTGTTTCTTGATAACATCTACTCAATAGCTCCTGGTTCTGCCTGCTTGGACCAGACCGAGCACTTACCAAACCCTCCTTCATCTGACAGGTTTTCAAACATTTGAAGAAAGTGAACACATTTTCTCTTCATAGTAGATGCCCTCTGTTTCTTCATTTGGTATCTGCATGAAAGAGTTGATTTATTCAGTAATCTTGATTTGGGGTCAAAGTTCTGAGGCCCAAGGGTCCACTCTACCAAGTATGACCTATATGATCTTGGGCAAGTCAGTTTCCTTCTCTAGGAAGGACCACCCAATGTCAAGGGTGGGGTGGGGAAGGGAGATGTCTGACTAAGGAGACAAGACTGTAGGATTACACTAACTACAAGTGTTTATAACATCCATAGGCATCCTTAACAGTGAATAAATTTGACTGAACACATGATGGATGCAAGCTGCAGTTCCATATGAAAGTATAATAAATGTGTTTTAAAACAATATAAAACAAAACAAATCTCTGGATCTCAGTTTCCTCATCAGTAAAGGAAGGGATGCTCTCCGAATCTGTCGCATCATTAAATTGATGATCTCTATGGTTTCCAGTCTTTTTAATAGACTTTTATTCCTTCAAATTTGTCTCCACTATCCTTTCTTTCAGAGTGTTAGAGTAGATGCATTATGATGGATTCAAGGAAGATAATTACCAATCATCTGGGACCTTTTAGTGATACACTGACAACCCCAGCAATGATACCAGCTTTATATTTACAAATCATTTCATGGTCACAAAACATTTTATCATTATTATTTTTGTTGTTGTCTGAGATTGTCTCCCTATCTTTCCTGGGATGGAAGTACAATGACCACTCAAGGATTCTTTCCTTCTACTGACTGGCACAGAAGCTGGCACTAGCTCATTTTTGTGGACCTGGACTGGTTTGTCGCTTCTTACAAGTGATATTCCTCCTATTCCTGAGAGTCTATGCTATTGGTACTAGACTTAGTGCAGGTAACTTGTCAGTTACTTGTCAGAACTCCTGAACTCAGACAATCCACCAGTCTTAGCTTCTCTAGGAGTAGGGACTATAGGTGTATGCCAACTCCCTGACACAGTTTATTTTTGACATGTTACCTGATCTGATAGTGAACAAAGGAAAGAAGGAACTGGGAATGGAGCTGCTCAAAGGGGGAAAGCTGAATTAAAACTAGACAGCTCTAGAGTCAGAAGGCTTGGGTTCAAATGCCACTTTTAACTCTTAATGCTTGGAAAAGTCAAAAGTCACTTGACCTCCTTGGCATCAATTTCCTTATTTGTAAAATGAAGGGTTTGGACTAGATAGTCTCTGAGTTCCTTTCTGTTTCTAGAAGCATGATCCTAATTATTATCAAGTCTAGTAGTATCCATCCCATTGAATCATGCTGTACCTTTGCAAACTTTTCTTCCTTTCCACCCCTTCCAGCTACCTCCATTCACACCTCTACTGCAGTCAGGCAAAATTCTTTATTATCCCCCAAATCTTGGTTTATGAAAGAGACCAAGGCATATAACATCAACTGCATCAAACAAAATCTGCTAACTGCTTCCTGGACAAGAGGAGCCTATCAGGAGCCATTTCTTCTCAACCCTTTGTCTTTGCTCCTGCTGTTTCTCTCACAGGGGAGTCCTATCTTTTTCATATCCAAAGATCTGCAATCAACTTATCCTTTAAGACTCACTTAGGTCTTGTCTCCGCTTTTGGTTTTTATGCATCACCAGATTCACCCTGATCTCTTTCTTTTTATAGCCTTATAACATTTACTGGACTGATTATCTAGCCATATGATTATATGCTGAAATACTGTTTACTTAATTATTTTCTATGAGTCTCTCTTGTCTTCCTAATGAGATTATAAAAACATTCAGTATGATCTCTGAGTCATGTACTGCTTTTCTTGCAATCTTCATAATGTGTAGCATATTATCAGAAAATACGGTCCTAGGATTGCTTTGCTTTGGGCACATAACATAAAGAGAGACCTCAAATCACTTCTCTGAGATAAAGTCAGTTTGCAGGAAGGACACCACAAGATATACCTTGGCACTTAAGACACAAGGGTCTTTGGGGAGAGATCTCCTGGAACACCACCTGATTGCAAGGGAGACAAAGATCTCAAATGCTTAAGTGAGTGAAGCTGAGTGAACCTCAAGATGGTGTTAGACAGGCTACCCCAGGGGAAAGAACAGGGTCACATGAAGCTGGAAGAGTCCTAAAAGGTCATCTATTGATTTATACCTCCATTTTACATGGGGGAAAACTGAAGTCTAAGAAAATGAGATGACTTGTCCAAGGTCATAGAATAAATGTAAAAGATAGGATTTGAACCCAAGGTCTCTGACTTCAGGGCCATGGTTCTTTTGGGGATGCCACATTGTTTTTCTTTCCATGTCAATGGAATGCAATATAGAGTCAAGTCATCTGATGGTTTTCTATATTAACAAATTTTTTCTTGTTATATATTCAGCTTAGTTATTTGAAAAACTACAAGTGGGGTTAATATCCTCTAAATTTTGATAACCTGTGGAAAAACCCAGATTATATTACCCTAGTTACAACTCTTTTAATTTTTAATTTTTGTATTTCTTTAAGACCATGGGGTTAAGTGACTTGCCCAAGGTCACACACCTAGGAAATTATTAAATGTCTGAGACCACATTTGAACTCAGGTTGTCCAGACTCCAGGGCAAATGCTCTATCCACTGGGCAACCTAACTTAGTTACAACTCTTAATGGTCATAAGATATAATGGTTAAATAGAATTTAATGTTCTCATTGAACTGAGCTAAGCTCAGGTAATGTGCTTTAAATGTTAATTTTTCTTTCTGAGCCTGTTCCTGTGAATCAAAAAGAGATTAGTGACTATGGTTTATGTTTAGTGGTTGACATTTTACAGTCCTTTCTTGGTTTATAAGGTGCTTTGTTGGGTCATTTCCCCAGGTATTATTGTCCTCATTTTACATATGAGGCAAGTGGGGCTTAAAAGGGCCAAATGAATTATCCAAGGTCATATAGTAAGTTGGAAGAAGGATTTGAACTCAAGTACTCTCATGATTCCAAGTCCAGTATTCTATTCACTACAGGAATGATTGAAAACACTGGTAGGGATAATAGTAATAAATACAGTCTAACTCTACAGCTATAGGGTAACTCTGTTTTTGCAATTTAAAAATGATGGATATAGAGATTTTAATTAACCATATGAAGCTGTGAAATTTCTTCAACTAAGAAAAACAAAAAAGGGATAGAACAGAATTGTAACTGAACCTAGAGGTTGATATGGGCATCTTTTGCTAGTTCACATCGGATGAACTCAATTGGTCAAACATTACAACCTCTGCAACTACATCCAAAACCACCGTGTTCCCATTTGGGGCTTGTTGACAACTGGGGGAACTCTGAGGGCAGGAGTTGAACAAACATTTTCTTTACTGGATAAGTCAGTACCTCCTGGGCATTATCAGAGAATTTTAACTACTATTACTACAGAGATGAATTACCATGGGTCTGCTTCAAGGGTCTAAGGTGATAGTGAATTCAACACTAATGAAAAGGAAATTAAAACAATTGCTAGAAGTTATTTTGCCCAATTGTATGCCAATAAATCTATCAATCTAAGTGGAATGGATGAATATTTACAAAATATAAATTGTCCAGCTTAACAGAAGAGGAAAAGAAATAAAACAATCGATGAATAAACTTCCCAAGGAAAAAAAAATTCTAGGGTCAGATGGCTTCACAAGTGAATTTTACCAAACATTTAGAGAAAAATTAATTCCAAAATAAACTCTGTGGGGAAAATAGGCAGAATTCTACTAAATTCCTTTTATAATACAAATTTGGTGCTAAAGCAGAAAGAGCAAAAACAGAGAAAGCAAATTGTAGAACAGTTTCTCTAATGAATATTAAAACAAAAAATTAAATAAAAGAATTGTAAGGATATTACAGTAATATATCATAAGAATCATACTCTATAAACATCTGGGATTTATACCATACTAAATCAGAGTTGGTTTAGTATTAAGAAACCTATCAGGGGCGGCTAGGTGGCGCAGTGGATAGAGCACCGGCCCTGGAGTCAGGAGTCCCTGAGTTCAAATCCAGTCTCAGACACTTAATAATTACCTAGCCGTGTGGCCTTGGGCAAGCCACTTAACCCATTACCTTGCAAAAAAAAAATAAATTAAAAAAAAGAAACCTATCAGTATAATTGGCCATAGCAACAAAACCAATTAAAATCAAATCATCTCAGTAGATGCAGAAAAAGCTTCTGATAATATACAACACTAATTCCTACTAAAAAAATAAACACTGGAAAGCATGGGAATAAATGACTCCCATCTGTAATGGGGATAAACTAGAAAACTTTCCAACAAGATCAAGAGAGAAAGAACCCTTATCAAAAAAAGCCCATTATCAACAATATTATTCAAATTATTCAATATTGTACTAGAAATACTTGCTTTAACAAAAAGAGAAGAAAAAGAAATTGTCACTCTGTGCAGATATTAAGATATACTTAAAAGAATCCACCAAAAACTTAGTTGAAATAATCAACAACTTCAGAAAAGTTATAGGTTATAAAATGAACCAGCAAAAATCATCAACATTTCTAAATATTACCAATGAAATTCAAAACCAAGAGAGAAATAGAAATTCCATGTAAAATAACAGTAGACAATATAAAATACATGGAATTCTATCTGCCAAGATGAATCTAGAAACTCTATGAACGCAATTCCAAAACACTTTACACAAAGTCAGAACTAAAGAACTGGAAAAATATTAATTGTTCAAGGATGGGCCAAGTCAATATAATAAATATGGCAATTCTAAAGTAATTTACTTATTAAGTGCCATGTTAATCAAACTACCATGTAAATAGAGCTTATAAAACTAGAAAAATAATAACAAAAATCATCTGTCAGTAAAAAGGTTCAAGAACATCAAGGCAATCAACAAAAAACATGGATAAAAGGTGACCTAGACGCACTAGATTTCCCATTATAGTACAGAACGGTAATCATCAAAACAGTCTGGTACTGGCTAAGAAATAAGAGTGGGGCGGCTAGGTGGTATAGTGGATAAAGCACCGGCCCTGGAGTCAGGAGTCCCTGGGTTCAAATCCGGTCTCAGACACTTAATAATGACCTAGCCGTGTGGACGTGGGCAAGCCACTTAACCCCATTTGCCTCTCAAAAAACCTAAAAAAAAAAAAAAAGAAACAAGAGTGATATACCAGTGGAATAGTTTAGTTACATAGGACACAATAGTAAATGACATTAGTAATCTAGTGTTTGATAAACCCAAAGATCCAAGATTTGGGTATAAGAACTCAGTATTTGACAAAAATTACTAGGAAAATTAGAAATCAATCTGACAGAAAACTAAATATACCACTGTTAACATCTAACACTATATACCAAGCTAAAAAAATGGGTACAGGATGATGACAGAAAGAATATTCTTATTAGCAAATTAGGGGAGCATGATATATCTTAACTATCAGATCCTTAGGTAAGGGAAGACTCTATATAGGATCTAACAAGTGATAGAAAAGATTATAGGATACAAAATGGATAATTTTGATTACATCTAATTAAAAGTTGCACAACAATTTCAATGCAGAAAATATTAGAAAAAACTGAGAACGATTTTTCATCATTTCTCTGTTGAAGGCCACAGCTCTCAAATATATTAGACAAGTGATTCAAATTTATAAGAATATAGATCATTCTTAATTGACAAATGGACAAAGGATATTAATAGCAGTATATAACACAAAGTTATATATAGTCATATAAAATACTCTCAATCACTAATCTTTGTTTGTTTATTTGTTTGTTTATTTATTTATTAGGTTTTTTGCGAGGCAATGGGCTTAAGTGGCTTACCCAAGGCCACACACCTAGGTCATTATTAAGTGTTTGAGGCCAAATTTGAACTCAGGTACTCCTGACTCCAGGGCCGGTGCTCTATCCACTGCACCACCTAGCTGCCCCCATAATCACTAATTTTTAAACATTTATTTTTTTCCAACTACATGCAATGGTAGTTTTCAACAATCATTTCTTACAAGGTTTTGAGTTTTATATTTTTCTCCCCTCCCTCCCTTCCTTCCCTAAGCAAACAATCTAATATAAGTCATATATGTATAACATACTAAACACAGATCCATATTAATCTGAATGCATACCTAGATATATTTTTAAAATTCTTCCTTCTCCTCCTCCAGCACTTCCTGTTCCTCCTTCCTTTCTGTTTTCTTGTACAAAAAGGTCAGTGTGGAAATATGATTGGCATGGCTGCACATGCAATTGTCTTTATCAAATAGATTGCCCTTTCAATAAAGGGATAGAGAAGAAGAGAAGATCTGGAGGTCAAAATTTTTAAAAAATCACATTTTAAAATTGTTTTTATATGTAATTGAAAAAATATTAAAAATCAAGGGATGTAGACTGGATAGAATTACTTGTTTTCCTGGAAACATTGGACAAAATTGCCTCCTGAAATTCCTGATTAAATCATATAAGATATGTTTCAAAAGGAATAAAATATTAAGATCCTCATTTGATATGTAGCATTGCTTTGGTTATAATAGAATAGAAGGTTAAGATGCAAGACTTAAACTCAGGACTATCCAAATGCCAACACCATTTCTTTATCAACTATACTTGTCTTCCTCTCAAAAAAACCTCATTATAAGTATTAAATATATGGACAAGAGAATATATCTAAGGATTAATTTTTAAAGATTTTATTTATTTTTTATTTACACATTACTAAAATATTCTTGTTTAAGAGTAAGTATAATACCCCCTCCCCCCACAAAAATATAAAAATCTCATGAGAAATAAAGTAAAACAAAGAGAAAAAAATGTGTTTTGGTCTGTGTTCTGATACCATCAGCTCTGTCTCAGGAAGATCACATTCTTTATCATAAGTCCATCATAGTAGTTACCTTCCATATTTTTCCCACAGTTGCTGTTGCCAATTGTAATTCCCTCCATCCATTCTTCTCCACTACCATCTATTATATTTTCTCTCTCCTTTCACTCTGTCCCTCTTCTAAAATGTACTGTAGGGTAGCTGAGTGGCACAGCAGACTGATCACTGGCCCTGGGGCCAAGAGGCCTCAAGCCCACATCTCACCCCAGACACCTAGCAACCACCCAGCCCTGTGGTCTTGGACAGGCCACCCAATCCCAGCATGTTGCAAAAAGTAAAAAAGAAAATGTGTTATATCTGACTATTCTCTCCTATGATCTACCCTCTGTTTTATCACCAACATCGCCCCTCCTCTCTCCCTCCCCCTTCTCTCCTTTTTCCTCTAGATGTCTATACCCTATTGAGCATGTATGCTGTTTCCTCTCTGAGCCATTTCTGAGGAGAATGAAGGCTCCCTCATTCCCCTTTACCTTCCCCGTTCCATACCATTACAAAAGCCACATGAAATGTCTTATATATGAAATATCTTAGCCTATTCCTCCTCTCCTTTCTCTTACTCCCAGTATATTTCCCTTTCACCCATTGACTCCATTTTTACAATATCATATATCTTCAAATTCAGCTCTTTCCTATGCTTCATCTATAATAGTTCCTTCTATCTGTTCTACCAAATGAGGAGGCTCATATGAGCATTATCAGCATCATTTCTATGCAGGAATACATACAGTTCATCATCATCAAGTCCCTCATAATTTACCCTTCTCCTCCACTCTCTAGGCTTCACCTGAGTCCTGTACTTGAAGGTCAGACTTTCTGTTCAGTTCTGGTCATTTTATTTTATTTTATTTTATTTTTAGAAGTTCTGGTCATTTTTAACAGTAATATTTGAAATTTCCGTTTCACTGAAAGTCCATCTTTTCTCCTGGAGGAAGATATTCAGTTTCACTAGGTAGTTGATTCTAGGTTGCATTCCAAGTTCTTTTGCCTTCTGGAATATTATATCCCAGTCCCTATGACCCCTTAATCTAGTTGCTGCTAAGTCCTGTGTGATCCTGACTGCAGCTCCACGATATTTGAATTGTGTCCTTTTGGCTGCTTGTAGTATTTTCTCTTTGACTTGGGAGTTCTAGAACTTGGTTATAATATTCCTGAGGATTGCTTTTTTTGGATCTCTTTTCAGGGGAGATCGGTGGATTCTCTCAATTTCTATTTTGCCCTTTGCTTCTAGGATATTTGGGCAATTTTCCTGTAGGAATTCTTTAAAAATGAGGTCAAGGCTCTTTTCTTGATCATGACTTTCAGGTATCCCAATAATTTTTAAATTATCTTTCCTGAATCTCTTTTCCAGATTAGTTGCTTTTTCAATGAGATATTTGACATTTTCTTCTAATTTTTTACTCTTTTGGTGTTGAACTATTGTGTCTTAATTTCTCACAAAGTCATCAGCTTCCTTTAACTCCATTCTGCATCTGAAGGATTTGTTCTCCTCAGAGACCTTTCTTATCTCCTTTTCCATCTGGCCAATTCTTCTTTTTAAGCATTCTTCTCTTCAATAACTTTTTAAACTATTTTATCCATTTAACCTAAGCAGGTTTTTAACATGCTATTTTCCTCAGAATTTTTCTGGATCTCCTTGACTAAGCTAATGACTTCATTTTCAAGTTTTTTCCTGCATCTCTCTCATTTCTTTTCCCAATTTTTCTTCTATCTCCCTTACTTGATTTTCAAAATCTGTTTTAAGCTCTGCTATCACCTGAGTCCAACTTCTAGATTTCTTGGAGTCTTTGGAGGCAGAAGCTTAGACTTTCTCATCTAAAGATTGAGTTTTTTGGTCCTCCATGGGACCAAAGCAATTGTCATGGTTAGGCTCCTTTTTTCTGTTTACTCATTTCCCCAGCCTATGCCTGGTGTTGGGGTGCTTCCTGAGCTTTTGAGTATTATTGGGACACTTCCACTAGGACCTCAGTGTGTGAGGCTCTGACTGCTCTCCTGGTCTGTTAATGACTACAAGCTCACCCCTCTACCATGCAGTTGTGAAGTGGGAGTCCCTGCTCTATGGAGGGCCTAGACTGTGCCCAGGCTCTATCTGTGGTCTGAGCCCCAGTCCTGTTCCAGGGACAGAGGACAGACCTCAGCAGACTCCCTCCACTCCCTTACCTTCATTGGGCTGAGCTCTCAGGGCTCAGCTGCCTGGAAGCTTCTGCTGGGAGACTCCATGTGCCTGCTTCAGTTTCTTGGATCTGGGATGCCGCTGCCACGCTGAATGCCGTGACCTTGCTGAGGTGCCATGACCATGCTGAGGGACTGGGCCTTGCATGCTCTGGAAGAGGTCTCAACTGCTGATCTTCAAAGTTATGCTTGGTGCTCCCTGGGAGGCAGGTCAAGAAACTGCTTCTGCTGCTGGGATCTACTACTCCCAGGTGCCCTGAGGCTGTTCCCCAGAAGCAGAAGTTCCTTTGTTCTGGCAAGGCCACACCTCCAACCCCATGGAACAGAGTTTTTCCATTATTTTCCAGGTTAGCTTGGGCTGGAGAATTGCCTCACTGGATCTTTCTGTGGGTTCTGTTTCTTGAAAATTTAGTCACATTTTTAATGTTTTTGAAATATTTTGGAGTACCAAAGAGACACTCTTCTTCTGCAGCCATATCTAAGAATTTAAATGAAGAGCTAACTGAAATGGAAAGCTATATACTCACTAAGGTAACAATTGTGCAGGCTTTTTAACCTTCCTCTTAGAACTCAACAGATTTAATGGAAAGTTAGAAAGGAAGAAAATTACAAAATCTTTAGAAAGTATTAGAATAATTGAGTTGGTGGACCTTTGGTAATTATTACATAGGCAAAATAAAGAATCATGGATTCAGGATCATATGGAACCTGAACTAAAACAAGTTTTGGATAAGTTTTGCAAGTATGGATATAAAGACTTCATAAAGCAATGCAGAATGGAAGAAACATTAAATATATTTTATAACTCTTATCAATAAAATCATGAATAATAAAGAATATATAAAAATGATAGAGACTTAAATGGGGACTAAACAATCTTATCCTAAAGAATGGATGGATCAAGGAAAATCATAAAAATTTTAATTACTAGAGAGATTTTGATAATTCAAAAATAATCATCAAGTCCTACCAGTTGTGGAAACACAGTATAAGGTACTGGAGTAAAATAATCAAAGTTTTTGTAATAGAGCTTACACAATAATTTGAGGAGAATTCATTCTTACTAGCTGTGTGACCCTACAAAAGTCACTTCAGAAGGAAACAGACAAGTCACTGGCATTGGGGTCAGGAAGAGCTGGGTATGTATCCTGCCTTAGATTCTTATCAGTGATTTGGTTCTGGGCAAGTCACTTAACCTCTGTGTCTCAGTTTCTTCATCTGTAAAAAGAGGACAATAATAGAACCTATCTTACAAAGTTTTTGTGAAGATCATATGAGTTAATAAGTACACTTTGCAAATCTTAAAGCACTATAAGGAGATTATCATCATCATCATCATCATCATCATCATCATCATTGACTACAGTAGTCTACTACAATATTTATAGCAATGAGCAGGTAGAGAAATCCCACCAAAATACTTGACTTCTAGACAGGAAGCATTTTTCCTTTTTATTTTTCTGGACACTAAACTAACAGTGGTCATTCATCCAATGAGCTTATTGGAACAATGACTTTCCCTCTCTCACTTTCTTGTTCATTTCCCTTATATATCTAGGAAATGAATTCTGAGAATTTGACCTGCCTAGTAGGGCCATTTGTGACTATATTTGATTGTATGATTCTTGTCTTCCTTTATTGACTGTGTGCTATTAAGGGAAGGCAGATGGCTATGTAAGGATGTGGTGCCCTTCAATCATTAAGGACCGCTCAGGTTATGAGAGTACATCTAAGCAGCTGTTCCATTTGTTTAGAATAGCCAACCAGATCTTGCCATTGTGTGTTTGCATGTGAAATCCCCCGGATATTTCAAGAAGAGTGTGCAAGGAAGAAAATGCCAACAGAGTATTCATATTGTGCTTGGACTGATTAGTGTAGATATAGCACAATAGCAAAGGTGGTTTGAGGGCCATCCAGGGTCTATCCCTGTCAGTTTTTTTTAGGCCAGATAGAACTCTACAGGGGATTAAATGAACCTTCATTTCCTGGACCATACAAAGATTTAGATAGAGGTTTCGAGTCTTAAGAATGTGAGCAATTCAGGGTTCTGTCTGGCAATGTCAGTGGGTTGGGATTGAGAAGGGCAGCTCTGTATTTGAATGGCACAGTACTGAGCCCCAGGAAACTTCTTTATAGAAATAATAGAGTAACAGTAGGTCATTAGCAAGTCTCAGAATATGGAGTTATTGGAGATTGGTATGAGTGCAACTAAGTATATAACATTGGCAATGCAATGAGCCAACTATGGAGATTATTAAGTCATAGAATTTTCCCCAAGGGGTAATTAATTCAACTTGCTATAGAGACTTCTAGCATTGTACCAAATGCTAACATAATTGGCAGGCATTTGAAGGTGTAAAATGTTCTCTCAATTAAAAAGAGATATTAAAAATAGCTTATCATGCACCTCTCCTTTTGTGATTTCCTTCCTGGGCTCTGTGATTCATCCTGTGTTGCCAATTATCTCTATAGTCTCAAAAATTAAGTGAATTTTAATTAAAAAATAAGTACATGCTTATAAAGAATTTTATTTCTGGAGGGAAATTATAGATATTGTGAAATTAAAAGATGGTAGGATGTGGAACTCCCTAGAGGCTTGGGAATCAACATTTATCTTCACTCACATTTAGAGTCTTTAAAATTCAGAGACATTGACTCTGACATAATAGCTAATGCAATTCCATTCCCCATCCACCTCTGTCTAACCCTGCTTTCCTCATCTCTGCCTAGTCTCATCAGGAGAAGCTTGTATTATTACTATTATATGAACATGTTTTATTCTACAGGCATAGTTTTTGTCAATTTATTTTTGATGGATTGTGACTTGTGATTTTGTTGGCAAGAGGGAATACCTGGTTTGGAGATTCCCTCTACCAAATGCCCGTCAGTATTTTCTTTACAACTTAAAAGTCCTAGAGAGTTTCCTAGGCCAATGAGAAGTTAACTGATTTGTGATAGCCCCTGCCCTCAAGGAGCTCACAATTTAATGGGGGGGAGGGTACCACATGCAAATAAATATGTACAAGCAAGCTAAGTACAGAATAAATCGGAGATGTAAAGCACTGCAATTAAGAGGGTTGGAGAAGGCATCTTGTAGAAGGTGAGATTCTTTTGGGGACTTGACGGAAGTAAGGGAGGTCAGTAGTTGATGAAGGAGGTTAAAGAGTTCCAATGGGGGGGGCAGACAGAAAAGATGCCTAGAACTCAGGGATGGACTGTGTTCCTTGGTAAACAGTCTGAAGATCAGTGTCCTTGGATCAAAGACTATGTGTCTGAGAGTAAGGAAGGTATAGGAAGACTGGAGAGGGAGGAGGGAGTTTGGTTATAAAGAGGAGCAACTAGGTGGCACAATCAGAAATCAGAAAAACTCTTCTTTATGAGTTCAAATCCAATTTCAAGACACCTACTAGCTGTGTGACCTTGGGCAAGTCAACTTTACTTTGTTTGCCTCAGTTTCCTCATCTGTAAAATGAGCTGAAGAAATGTCAATTCACTCCAGGATCTTTGCTAAGAAAACCTCAAATGAGGTCAGTGAGAATTAGATACAATTAAAATAAACAGCTCATTAAGATTATTAAGGGATTGGAAAACCCAATGGAACATTTTGTATTTGATCTTGGAATTAACTGAACCAGGAAGCAGAATGACATTATTGGACCTGCACTTGTTGAAAATCTCTCTGGTAGCTGAATAGAATATGGATTAGAATGCAGAGAGCCTTGAAGCTGGGAGATCCACTTGTAAGCTAATGAAATAATCCAGGGGAGAAGTGAAATGGGCCTTCATTAGAAGGGTGGTAGTGTCAGAAAAAGGAATAGGATACCCTCTAGAAATGACGCAGAGGAGAAATTAATAGGCCTTGGCCACTGCTTGGATCGAAGGAGGGTAAGAAATGATGGATATATGGTGGAGTGATACATAGCGGTATTTAATCATGAAGTTCCTAGACTGTAGCAACCTCTGGGACTGCTCTATTCTTCTTTCCTAAACAGGATGCACTGGAAAGAACACTGGATTGAGAATTCAGAAAATCATTGTTTTTGAATCCCATCTTGGTTATTTCCTCTATCTGAGATGGTAACTTGCTTCATCTCTCTGGGCCTGACAGGACCAGCACTTGGCCTTGGCTATGGGTTGCCCTTGATCCCTGTGTTTTTGATGTTTCTCAGTAAATGGGATTTCCCAGTAAAATAGAAAATGAGAGCTTTCACTCTTTGACTGATCCCCAAATTAAGGCTTGGAAGGGATATTTCACTCAGTCATGTAGCTTTGTTTATGCAAACAGAGGGTTATGGTGCTTCAGTTCATAACCAACAGAAATTACCAACAGGTTATCCTTAAGAAACCTACAATGATCATGGCAGATTCTGCAAGGAAATGCTAGGAACTTAAACAATAAGTTAGCATAGTCTATAAAAATTAGCATCTGATCAGCTAGCTGGCAGCTACAACTATACATCAGAAGTTGGCTATGACAAATATTTTCATGGAAGACAACTTCCTCATACCTTAAGTACAATCCTCACAATATTCCAACCAACCAACCAATACATTTTACTGGAGCCAGATCATCGATGATAATGTCATCAATATAACTGGTCCCTGCCTACCCTTATCAGCACATAATATTGATTGGTAAAACCTTAAAAATGTTTTAAATGGATGTATTATCTTCCAGACATATAACCGCCAAACTATATGGAATGGAAAGCTTTCAAAATATAGAGACCTAGTAGAGGAAATCAACATTATATGAGAAGAAGTTGAGACATACAACAGGCCAGTTCTCTAAAAGTCTATGGGAGTTGTCCAACAGTCTATCAAAAATGTGTACCAGATACTTTACCAAGTTGTCCTGAATTTCCTCTTTTTCTGTAACCAACCAAGAATTAGCTGACAAATGACTGTTTTATTTTTAGGAACCTCTAGTTATAAAGTGTTTTTTAGCGCACGAGAGACTTGTTCAAGGAGGCAAGGTCAGTCTGTATGAGAGACAAAGCTTGAAGATGAGCTTTTTTGGATTTGGAGGTCACTTCCCTGTCTACTACTCTGTGCTGCTTCTCATAATAAGAGGGAAATGATAATATTTTATCCATTAGTTTAATATTCTCTTAACCTTCATTAAATAGAAAAGAACAATCTTAGAAGAATGGCTTTCCCCCAGATAATTGTTAGCCACCTTCCATGGACAAGAAGTTGAAAATATTAAGAATAACAATGATGAATATAAATGTGCATATATATATATGAATGTCCATAAATATATATATATATAAATATGCAAACAATTTTACATATGATAGCTTATTTGAGTCTATAAACAACCTTGAATGACACTGGGAAAGGGGAAGAACAAGATGAGGGAGAAAGATGAGAAAGAAAAACATGAGAGATGGGGTAAAAAAAGGGGGAAGGGGAGGAAGGGGAGGGAGAGGGATGGAGGGAGGGAGGGGGGGAGAGAGAGAGAGAGAGAGAGAGAGAGAGAGAGAGAGAGAGAGAGAGAGAGAGAGAATATAAGCTTCAGAAAGCCAAGACAATGAAAAATAATGGGCTTTAAGGAGGTGATTAATAGTCTAACACTGTCTCAGTCATAGGACTGAACTGTGGGGAGAGAAATAGCTGGATCAATGAATGAAAAGTTAAAAAGGAAAACATCTATGTTCACTGAACAATCAATCAGAGAGTCTGAGTCAGCAAGCTGGAGGTTCTTTTGAACTGGCTAGGTCAGAGCCACAGAAAAATATTCATCCAAGAGAAGTACAATGATGTTCCTGGTGATGCCCATTGGTTTATCTTTAAGGAACCAAAGACTCCATGTCTCCAAAGTGAATTCTTTCCTGGTCATTGAAAACTCTCTCAGAGCCTTATAAATATGGTGATGTCATCACCTGAATAAAGGGTCAAAAGTTGTATGGGAGGGACTAGGGCCCAGGGAAAAGAAGATGGAGGCTCTAGGGCACTACCTGTTCTGCCTTCCTACTAGAGATCAGCTTCACACATATGAGAAGGACAAATTCTAACTTCTTCCCAAAAGATCTTGGAGCAGACTTGGGAAATAGCACATGATTTCTCCTCTGAACTGTAATTTGGGGGAAAGATTGATATTTGGTGGTAAACTTCCCTCAACTTGGGGGAAGTGATGGGATGCTTTGAAGGAGCCAATTAAAGCCTATAGGATCCTAGTTCTAAAGCTGGGAAAGACCTCATAGCTATAGAATCCAATTCTCCATTTGTGCAGATGGGAAAACTGAGGCTCAGGGAATAGAAGTGCTTCACTGAGGATCACACTTATAATGAGCAGTCAAGCCAGGCTTTGAACTCAGTCTATTATGTATTCCTCTGAATTGAGAAGCATGAGGAGTCATGTGACCCTAAGTATGGACAAGTCTTGGTGGCTTTGGCTCTGTCTACACTTGCCTTGCCCAGCAGTCTCACTTCCCTTCTCCATCTTTGTACTACTTCTGCCCTACACCATTTCCTTCATATCTCTCCCCTTTCCTCTCCTTACCCCTCTTTCTCCTGCCCAGGGTATGTTAGTGGCCAGGGATAGGACTTGGGATCAGGAAGCTCTAGGTGTGAATTGTGCCTCAGATACTTTGGAGCTGGGTGACTCTGGACCTATCACTAAATCTTTCTGACCTTGGTTCTCTCATCTGGAAAATGAGGAGGTAGGACACAGGGACTTGTTAGGGGTGGCTAGGTGGTGCAGTGGATAGAGCACTGGGCCTAGAGTCAGGAGTACCTGAGTTCAAATTCGGCCTCAGATACTTAATAATTACCTAGCTGTGTGACCTTGGGCAAGCCACTTAACCCCATTTGCCTTGTAAAAACCTAGAAAACAAAAAAAAAACAAAAACAACAAGAAAAAGAAAGTCCCTGTTAACTCTAGAACTGGGATACTATAGTCTATGGCCCAGGGCTTACCATTGAGCTCCAAGTGAACCATTCTTCACTGCTGCAGAAAACCTACTGTGTGACAAACCACCAGACAGAACTTGGGATGGAGAGAACTTATTCTACCTTGGCTCCATGGGGCAAAGAGAAGGAACTGCAAAGAGGCAAATGCAGGCTTGAGGTCAGGAAAACCTTTCTAAAAACTAGAATTGATCAATGAAGAATGGACTACTTCTGTAGATACTGGGTCTCCTAGCCCCAGAAACAACTGTTTGACACAATAGTTAGAGCACTGGACCTGAACTCTGAGAGATGAGTTCAAATCAAGCCTTAGATGTTAGTTAGCTGCTCAACCTTAGGCAAGTCCCTTACCTTTTCTTTGTCTCAGTTTCCTCAACTATAAAATGAAGATAATAGTGACACCAGCCTTACAGGGTTCATGTGAGAACCAAATGAAAATAGAGATTGCTTAGCCAGGAGCCTAGGACATGGTAGGTGATTAGTGCTTGTTGCTTCCTTTATGCAAAAGCTGGACAGCCTTTTATAATAGAAGGGAATTTGAGGCAGTAAAGGATGGGCTATGGGGGTTTGTTTTGACTCAGGAATTGTGCAACTCTGAAATTCTGGGAGCTTTTCACAAACAAATTAGGTTTCTAGACAAGCAGGTGGGAAACATGAAAGTTTCCAGGATAAAGTCAGTGCAGAATTTCAGAGCTGATAGTTCACCTGAAGTCATCCATGGCTCTCTCTTCTATATCCCCACTTTGAAGTCAACCCTGCTTATCCAAACCCCACAAGATCCCATTAGCCTTGAGGGTCTGCTCTAGCACCAGTCTCATTCCCTCTGATGGAGGCTCAAGTCAAGATCTTTCCAACCTCCATTTAAGAAACCAGGGCAGGAACCTCATTCCCTACCAGGCTGCACTACATTGGGACTTCTCTGTCTTCTACTATGTCCCAAGTTAGGCATGTTTCCTATCTTCCCCGCTTTCCAGTTTCCCTATTATAATATATGCTTTTTGAGGTCAGGAAGCATATTTTTTATATTTGTATTCTCAGCACTTAGCACAGTTCCTGGAAGACAGTAAGTACTTAATAAATATTTATTGACTGACTGGTTTTCCTCCCTTAGGGACTTAAGGCATTAAGACAGTGTCTGATGAATTTATTCATACAAAGAACTAGAGTTATTTATACTTTAATATAGGAGACAGAGCTCCAAGTAAAAGAAATTAATTTTCAAGGTTGAAATGTCAGGCCTCAGTAAACTACTGGTGGTTAGGGTACAGGGGAGGAGTTAAAAATCATAGGATGGTCCTCTCATATACCCAATTCAGGGGTTAGCTTTTGCTACTGGACTGTAGAGGAAGCTAGGTGGTACAGTGGATAGAGCACCAGTCCTAGTGTCAGGAGGACCCAAGTTCCTCAGACACTTGACCTTATAGCTCTGTGACCTTGGACAAATCACTTAATCCTGACTGCCTCAGATCCAGGGCTATCTCTAGTCATCCTGATTCATATCTGGTCATTGGACCCAGATGATTCTGGAGGTTGGTGACTTAGCCCATCATCCCCTCACTCAAATTCAATTCATGTGCTTGTGATGGCATCACCTCCCTGATATGGTCTCCTTCAAGAAAGAAGGACAAACGTCATCACAGAGACAACTAGGATACAATAGATAGAAGCCTGAATATTGAGTTCAAATTCAGACTTAGATACGTAATAGTTAATATGACCTTGGACAAGTCATTAGCCTCCCTTTGCCCTAGTTCCTTCATCAGTAAAATGGGAATAATAATAATAATAATAATAACACTCACATCCCTGAGTTGTTGTAAGGATCAAAGAAAATCAATATTTATAAAGTTCTTTAAACTTTTTTCTCCAATACTATAAATATATATATGTATGTATATGTGTATATATATATATATATATATATATATATATATATATATATATATATATATATATATATGTACCAAGGAGTATAGCATTCAAATTCTTAGAAAACTTAAGTCAGTTATGGAAAAAATTAGACAGTAAAATTGTATTAGTAGGGGAACCTCAATATCCCTCTCTCAGAATTAGATAAACCAAACCATAAAATGAACAAGAGAGAAGTAAAGCAGGTGAACAAAAATCTAGGAAAATATAGATATGATAGACCTCTGGAGAAAATGAATGGAATTAGAAAAAAAATATACTTTTTTTTCCCAGCAGTACATGGTATGTACACAAAATTTAACCATATTAAGATCTATATCCCAAAGAGATTACCAAAAAAGAGCAAAAAACTCACATATACAAAAATATTTATAGTAGCTCTTTTCAAAGTGGCAAAGAATTGGAAACTGAGGGAATGACCATCAATTGGGGAGTAGTTGAACAAATTGTGCAATATGAATGTAGTAGAACACTATTGCTTTAAAATAAATCATGAGGGATGGAACTTCAGAATAGACTGGAAAGACTTGCATTAGTGAACTGAGCAGAACCAGAAGAATTATTATACATACTAACAGCATAATAGAACAGAGGAATAAGTGGATTTTTCCTTAAAATCATAAGCAGTATCTATCCAAAATCATCAGCAAGTATATATATATATATATATAATGTATATTATATAATGTATATTATATATATATATATTTATGCAGATGTATTGGCTAGAAGTTTGCCCAATAAGATCAGAAGTGAAACAAGGATACCTGTTATCGTCACTCTCATTCAATATTGTACTAAATGTATTGGCTTTAGTAATAAGAGAAGAAAAAGAATATAAAGGAATTACAATGGGCAACAAAGAAACAAAACTATCACTCTTTGCAAATGATATGATAATAGACTTAGAGAATCTGCTAAAAAAACTACTTGCAACAATTAATTTTAGCAAAGTAGCAGGATATAAAATACACCAACATAAATCATCAACATTTCTATATACTAATAAAGCTCCAGCAGCAAGGAAAAGAAGAGTAATTCCATTCAAAACAAATATAGACAACATAAAATATTCGAGAATCTACCCAGGTACTATGAATATAATTACAAAATACTTTTCATACAAATAAAGCCAGGTCTAAAAAGCTAGAAAAATATCAATTGCTCATGATGACATTGAGTTAATATAATAGAAATGACAATTTTATCTAAATTAATCAACTTATTCAATATCATATCAATCAAACTACCCAAAAATTACTTTATAGAGCTAGAAAAATTACAATAAAATTTATTTGAAAGAACAATAGATCAAGAATATCAAAGGAATTAATAAAAAAAGTACAAAGGAAGCTGGAATAGTTGTATCAGATCTAACACTATATCAGAAAGCAGTTGTTATCAAAATTATTTGATATTGGTTAAGAAATAGAGGAGTAGGGGTGGCTAGGTGGCACAGTGGATAAAGCACCGGCCCTGGAATCAGGAGTACCTGGGTTCAAATCCAGTCTCAGACACTTAATAATTACCTAGCTGTGTGGCCTTGGGCAAGCCACTTAGCCCCATTTGCCTTGCAAAAACCTAAAAAAAATAATAAAATAAAAGAAAGAAATAGAGGAGTGGATCAGTAGTATAGGTTAGGTTCACAATACACAGTAGTAAATGAATGGTAGCATACTGTTTGATCAACCCAAAGACTCTAGTTTCTGGGACAAGAGCTTTCTTTTTGATAAAGATAGCTGGGAAAACCGGAAAATACTATGGCAGAATGTAGGCATAAGCTAACATCTCACACCCTAAACCAAGATAAGGTCAAAATGTATGGATGATTTAGACATAAAGAGTGATACCAAAAGTCAAAGAATTATTTACCTGTCAGATCTATGGGGAGGAGAATTTATGACCAATGAAGAGAGAGAATATTATGAAATGCAAAATGAATAATTCTGATTGCATTAAATTGAAAAGATTTTGCACAAACCAAATGAATACAACTGATATTGGAGGGAAAACAGAAAGCTGGGAAACAATTTTCTTAGTGTCTCTGATGAAGGTTTAATTTTTAAACTATATGAAGAACTTGTAAATAATCAAAGTCATTCCTGAATTGATAAATGATCAAAGCAACTTTCGAAGAAATCAAAGCTACCTATAGTCAAATGGAAAAATGCTCTAAGTCACTATTAATTAGAGAAATGCAAATTAAAACAACTTTGAGGTATCACCTCATACCTATTAGATTGGCTAATATGATTGAACGGGAAATGATAAATATTGAAGGAATGTGGGAAAATTGGGACGCTAAAGCACTGTTGGTGGAGTTGTGAACTGATCAAACCATTCTGTAGAGCAATTTGATCCTATCTACAAAGGACAATAAAACTGTATACTCTTTGATTCAGCAATACTACTGCTATTAAGTCTGAACTCCAAAGAGATAACAGAAAAGGGGAAAAGACCCACATATACACACAAAAAAATTCATAGCTCTTTTTGTGGTGGCAAAGCATTGGAAATTGAGGGGATATCCATCAGATGGAGAATGTCTGAATAAATTTTAGTATATGACTGTAATGGAATATTATTACTGTATAAGAAAGAATGAGTAGACTGATTTCAAAAACACCTGGAAAGGCTTTCATGAATTGATGCTGAGTGAAGGGAGCAAGTCCAGCAGAACAGTGTACATAGCAACAGCAACATTGTGCCATGATCAACTATGATAGACATAGTTCTTCTCTGCAATTAAGCAATCAACAACAATTCTAAAAGCTCTGTTATGGAAAATAGCCACATCCAGAGAAAGAACTGTGGAATGTTAAAGCAGATAAAAATATACTCTTTATCTTTTAAATTTTGTTTCATGATTTTTCCTTATCACAGTCTTTCCTTTTTGTTCTGACTCTTCTTTCAAAGCATGATTAATATAGAAATATGTGTGCCATGATTGTACATGAATAGCCTATACTAAATTCGTTGCTATCCTAAGATGGGGGGAGGGAAAAATAAATGTTGGAAGTTATCTTTATGACTTCTTGGGGTGGAGCCAAGATGACTGCACAAAGCCAGGAAGCTCCTGGAGTTTTCCCAAAAATAACTTTAAATGAAGCTTCTACATAGACCCATAAGCAACAGAACCCACAAAAAGAAGGAAACAAGTTTTCAGTTCAAGATATCATAAAAGAACTTCAGCTAAGATCTGTCTCACATGAAGAATAAAGCCCAGTGTAGGCAGGAGAACTAGAAAGCCAGCAAGAAGTGTTTGGTCACAGCAAAGCTCAGACTGGGTTCAGCAGACCAATAGTGCAGCAGGCTGCCAATGGAGGACCCAACCCCAGCTTGGAAGACAAAGTGTGAGTCTCAGCAACAGTATAGCAAAGATCAGCACTGGCCCTGGAGGGAGGAGAAAATGAGTTCACATGTGGCCTCAGACACTTAATAATGATCTAGCTGTGTGATCTTGGACAAGTCACTTAAAGTACTAGAATGGTCTACCCTAATTTTGGGAACAAACTTTTAGCACCTGAAAGGTTATAGGCAAGCAGTAAGTAAGACCTTCCAGTACAAAAATTATGGCACGCTGCCCCAGAAGCAGAGCTCAACTACCAAAATAAGCAATAAACAAACAAACAAACAGACAAATAAATAAACAACTCCAATCATAAAAAGCTACTCTTCTGATAGGGATGATAAAAACATCATCTCAGAAGTAGAAAGCAGTGACCAAATGCCTACATGTGAAGCTTCAAATGGATAATTTTGACTGCATTAAATCAAAAAGATTTTGCACCAACAAAATGAAGATTAGAGGGAAAACAGAAAGCTGGGAAATAATTTTTTATAGTCAGTGTTTCTGTGAAAGCTTTCATTTTTTAAAGGATAGAGGAAGAAGAAAAATGGAAAAGAAATGAGTCATGCAGGAGAATTATGAAAAATTTCCTGAAGAATACAATAACTTTAAAAGTAAAACTAGTCACATGCAAAAAAAATCAATTTCTCTGAAAGTAAAATGAACCAATTGGAAAAGTAACTGAAGAAAAGAAAGCCCTAAAAGTTAGAATTGGATAAATGGATACAAATTGCTAGGGAGGGGAGTGTTGTGTGTGGGAATAATGTAAATTATCATCACCTGGTATTTTGAGCATCAGAACCTTGTTTTACTAAGTGCCACGGGAGTGGGAGTAGATTAGGGTCTGGAAAGGATCTTTAAGCGCTTGTATTCTGGAGAATAAAAGGAGCAATTGGAGATCTTGATGGAGTATTTGTCTCCTTTGTCGTACTTGTCTCTCGCCCCTCCAAAGTCCCCCTGGAGAAGATTGAGGGAGTCCAGAAGTGGGACTCAACAACTAATGATTCTATGAAGCTCTAAGATTCCACCAAACAAAACCAAAGATTTTAAAAAGAGAAGAAAATAAGGTATCTCTCAAGAGAAATGACTGACAAAGAGAGATAGGAATTATGGGTCTATGTGAAAGCCATAATCAGAAAGAGGATGGAAAACATCATGCAAGAAGTGATTATGGAAAGCTATCCTAATATCTGAGGTCATGAATATAAACTAGTCCTTGAAAGAATCCATCAATTACCTCAGAAAGAGATGCCAAATTTCAGAATTCTCAGGTAAGGGAGAAAATACCGCAATCTGCCAAAAAGAAGCAATTTAAATACCAAGGAACCAAGTCAGGATTACTTAACAGCTTTAACATTAAAGGATAAGAGGACTTGGAGTGTGATATTCTAGAGGACAAAGGAGCTTGGATTACAACCAAGAACCAACTAATCAGCATATTTTTTCCAGGGGGAAAAAATGAACTTTCAATGATATAGAGGACTTTCAAATATACTTGATAAAAAGACCAGAGCTGAACAAAAAATTTAATCTTCAAATATAAGACTCAAGACAGCTATAAAAGGTAATGGAAAGAAAAAAAAAATGTTAGTCAATAAGACTAAATAAGACTATACCTGTGCCTCTTGGGAATTGCATTTTTAGGACTATTTATATTTCTTTTAACAGAGAGAGGGTGTGGGTAAAAATAGATCATGTTCTAATGATTTACTTCAGTCTATGAGGGTTGCATTTCTATTATGACAGTAGGAGAGAGAGTACTTGGGCAGAGGGTATGAGTATAAATTGATTCTGAAGTAATGGTACTTTAACTCATTAAGTTTATATTGCTATGTGTACAAATTGATCATGCTTGTGATAATTCTTATGGCTCTTGAAAACTATACTTCTATCAAGATAGTTGAAAAAGAGAATACTTCAATAGAGGGTGGGGATACAATCAGATATAAAACAAATAAGACATCAAAAAAGGGTTATTTTGGGAGAAGGTGGAGTCATTAGAAGATAACATCACATGAAGGGGCATAAAGGACCTATTATAGCAGAGCAATCAGAAGCACATTAATGGGGAGGAGACATAAGGGGAAAGGAAAAAGGAAAGTACAAATGGGTGAAAATATGTTGGAGGGAAATATAATAAGCTTGACTATATACATACAATCTATATAAGATTGCTCATTGTCATGGGGAGGGGAGAGGGAAGGGAAAATGTTAGAAAAATGTGGAACTCAAAAGCTTGCAAGAGAAAGAATGGTGAAAACTACCTTTGAAGATAATTTGGGGAAAAAAGACATGAACTGATGCAAAATGAAATGAGCAGAATCAGGAGAACATTGTGCACAGAAATAGCAATATTGTAAGATGATCTACTGTGACTAACTTAGCTACTCTCAGCAATTTAATGATCCAAGAAAATCCTAAAGGACTTATGATGAAAGGTGTTATCCATCTCCATAGAAGGAACTGGTGTAGTCTGAATGCAGATACTTAATTTTTTGGGGGTTTCTTTTGTCTATGTTTCTTTTCACAATATGACTTACATGGAAATGTGCTTTTCACAACCATACATGTATAGTCCATGTCAAATTGCTTGCTTTCTCAATGAGAGGAGGGGAGGTTGTGAGAGAGAGAATTTGGAATTCAAAATTTGAAAAAAATGTTAAAATTGCTTTTATATATAATTTAGAAAAATATTAAAGAACACAAAAGAAAATTATTTTTACATATAATTGGAAAACTAAAATTTTTTAGAAAAGCTTTTCTAATAGAGACTTAAATTTAGCTTCAGCATTTTCTTTTCTTTCTTTTTTAGGGTTTTTTTTTGGCCAGGCAAATGGGGTTAAGTGGCTTGCCCAAGGCCACACAACTAGGCAATTATTAAGTGTCTGAGGTAGGATTTGAACTCAGGTACTCCTGACTCCAGGGCCGGTTCTCTTTCCACTGCGCCACCTAGCTGCTGAAGCTTTGGCATTTTCAAAAGGATCTCATATGTCAGTGGCTTGATTTTTGATAATTCACAATGGACCTTTTTTTGAAATATCTCTTGCAATGTCTCACCTGGTAAGGAGGTGGGACAGGAACTATTTTGGAAAGAAATTATAGAAGAAGCCAAGATATTAGCAAAAGTGAGATCAAGAAAATAAATGCATTCCTTGAACTATCTATGAAAAGAAATGTCTTAAAAAACAAAATAAACGAGTATAAACAAGATTTCAGAGGAAATTGTATTGAAAGCCTTGAGGGACAAACTGTTTCAAGAACTCTTTAGTACTACTGAAGCACCTATTTACTTGCAATGATAGTGTAATTACAAATTATTCTTATCTTTTAATTGAAGTAATTTTCCCAAAGCACTTAGTTCTTCAATGGTTATTAGCCTCATTACAATTACTGTTGACTGGAGAGAACTGTAGGTTTTAAGCAACATTCACTGAATTGGCCTTTTTTACTTCTTCAAACTGGTCTTCTGCTCTCTAATCAGTGACTTCTGCCTGTGTCCATATATCAGAGGCATAGATCTCTTGTAAGAATAGAGGATGGGGTGGCTAGGTGGCACAGTGGATCAAGCACCGGCCCTGGAGTCAGGAGGACCTGAGTTCAAATCCGGTCTCAGACACTTAATAATTACCTAGCTGTGTGGCCTTGGGCAAGCCACTTAACCCCATTGGCCTTGCAAAATCCTAAAAAAAAAAAAGATGGGAAATGGTGCAGTTTGTATGAAGAGCAGCAAATAAGCCATGTGCCTGATCCTCTGGTACAAGCAAAGATAAGGCTCAGCATGGCCCTTCTATCTCTCCCTCAGCACAGGCCTCTGGAATGAGATGGGGAGTAATTAGTAAGAAGACTGAAGACTAGGAGGGGGAACTTATGAAGACCTTTATATGTGAACAGAAGATTTGATATCTGATCCTGGAGGCAATAGGGAGTCACTGCAGGTGTTTTTTTTGAGGGGGGGTGATTTGGTTAAATTTTAACTTTAGGAAAAATACTCTGGCAGTTAGAGAATGGATTGGAGAAGGGAAGAGAGCTGAGGCAAGGAGACAAATGAGAAGGCTATCCTAATAATTCAGGAGAGAGAGGGCATTAGAGCTGAAGCATGGTTTTGACTGAGTGGGGAGAGAAGGGGTCAGATAAAAGAGCTGCCTTGGAGATAGCATCAGTAAGACTTGGCAATCCACTGGATTGAGAGGAGAGTCAGAGGGAGAGCTCAACAATGATAGAAACAATAATAGCCAAGATTTAAATAATACCTTAAGCTTTGCAAAGTGTTTTATAAACATAACATTATCCTGACAGTAACTCCTGGGAGGTATACCCATCTTATAAAGGACAAGCAAACTGAGGCTGAGAGAGGTTAAGTGACTTGCCCAGGGTCAAACATCCAGGGAATATCTGAGGCAGGATTTGTACTCAGATCTTCCTGATTCCAAGTCAACCTGTCAAATTGCTAAAAATAAAAAATTTCAATATTTTAAAGACCCATGACTTTTTTCAGCATTCCTTTTCATTTCCTATCAAATTCTTTCCTCAGTTCTGACTCCTTGAAAATTTTGCTTCCCCTAGGATAAATTCATTCCCAGAAATCTCATCATGGAGATTGTTTCAGCTCTTGTGTTTCCACACCTCCTCAATATCCTCAGCTGCCTCTCTCCTCTGACTGGAGAGCTGGAGGGCAGAACAAAGAATTCTTCCCAAAGCCTCCCTTTAGAGAGTGCAGACTTTCTGGTTAACTCTTCCTTTCTCTCTAGGTATTCCACCTGGTTTTTGACTCCATGAACATTGTGCCCCATCCTACTCTCTGAAGCCCCTCGCTTTTCGGCATCCTAGCTTCTCACAAAATATATAAACTCCTCGAGGGAGAGACTGTCTTTCTTTTTCTTGGTTCTATCCCCAGTGCTATTCTACTCATTGTAATCTATTATATCTCCTTTCTATCCTGGCATAGTGCCTGGGTCCTGTAGGCATGATAAATCTTTATTGACTAAGGACCGTTTCCTCCATTGATGCACACAGCAATCTTGCTGCAACTATGGGAGATAGTCTCTGCGAGTTGAAAGTGAACCATTTATCTTTCATAGCCAATCCGGAAATGAACTCCTCTGACCTTAGCCAGATTTGGTCCACATATAATTTTCATTCTGTTTCTGAGTCCATCACTACAGTCTTTACAAGTTGTGTGACCTATAAGAATTTGTCATTCATGGGCATCACCCTTGTGAACCCAAGGACATCTCCATGGAATGATGAGCTGGATAAAGGTTTTGCATTGAACATTATCAATAACTTATGGGCAGCTAGGTGGTGCAGTAGATAGAGGACCAGCCCTGGAGTCAGGAGGACCTGAGTTCAAATCTGACCTCAGACACTTAATAATTACTAGCTGTATGGCCTTGGGCAAGTCACTTAATCCCATTGCCCTGCAAAAAACCTAAAAAAATTAAATTATCAATAACTAATATGTTTTATATATTTTTCTTATATTTAGCAAACACTAATCTCATGCTATGCTCATGAGATCACAGGATTATAGATTTAGAGGTAGAAGGGGCTTTAGATGTCAAACTCCTCATTTTGCAGTTGAGGAAGCTAAGTCTCAGAGAGGTCAGATGCTTTACTTAAGATCCCATAACTAATAAGTATTTGAAGCACAATTAGAATCCAGCTCTTTCTGAGTTCAGTGCTCAATTCTCTGTAACTTATTGCTGCCATTGATCTGTTCCCCCCCCCCCCCAGTAACAGAGAGTTGTTGCACTTATTTGCTTTGTGATATATTTTCAGGGTTGGCAGGTCAAATCCTTCATTAATTTTTAATAGATATTATTGAGATTCTTTCCTGTTCATTTTAATTAATGCTGTATTAAATTTAATGACTTTCCCTAATGCCATCAACTTACCTGTTGGAATTTTGATTGCTATTGCATTTCATCTGTGAATTAATTTGGGAGGCATCGACATTTTTACTATATTGAATAAATCTAAAAATGGGAAAGGGATATTTACTCATTTGTTCAGTCAGTCCTTAACTTCTGTAATAATTATCTCTTCATAGACCTATAGAAAATCCTTTTTCCATTTGGACTCTGCACAGTACATCAATCTAATACAAGCTCATCTAAATTTTAGTGATACTTTGTACAAAATGCTCTCCATTCAAATACAATTCTGTTTTGATGCTTTGGCCATGTCTGACTACACTACTTAACTTCTTAAACACCATTGCCATTTGCTTTTATCACATCAGTTACTGAAGTGAATAGAGAAGTATTGGTTCTACTGCTATTGATGATGAAACTAGGTCACTGTAAGTTGAAAAAGTACATTTATTTAGCTTTCTAGTGGCGTTCTAATTTCATCCATATGTTCTTGGAACAACATAAGTTCATTAGTCCTGTGACTTGTCTACCTCTTCACTGAATTTTACTAATTGTGAAATTACATTTCTTGTAGCTTTCTACTGTTCTTTAGAATGCTTTATTGTCTGTGGTAGGAATAAACTCAACAATCCTAGAAAAACATAGAAAGACTTTCATAAGATAATGAAGAGTGAAATGAGCAGAACCAAGAGAACACTGTATACAGCAATAATATTCTTTCTAAGAATTATTTTTTAAATAAAATAAAGATTTTATTTTGAATTTTACAATTTTTCCCTAAACTTGCTTCCCTCCCCCACCCCCACAGAGGTCAGTCTGTTACTCTTTGCATTGTTTCCATGGTATACATTGATCTAAGTTGAATGTGATGAGAGAGAAATCATATCCTTAAGGAAGAAAAATAAAGTATAAGAGATAACAAAATTACATAATAAGATAACTTTTTTCAATGACAGGTAATAGTTCTGCTCTTTGTTCTAACTCCACAATTCTTTTTCTGGATACAGATGGTGTTCTCTAAGAATTATTTTGAGGTAATAAATTGAACTGTTATAAATACCCAAATTGACTTTAAAGGGCATATGAAAGATGCTTCATAGAGAAAGAATTTCCCTAACATATAATAAAACTATAAATATTATATATACCTTATCTAGTACTTTTACTTATATAATAAATTTGTCATGTATATATTTTTGTTATTTTTTTCCTTGTTTGCTTTCATAAAAGCAAAAAAAATGAGCATGTTATAGAAACAGGTATTGGCCTTGGATTATTTTGTCTAAGTTGGTTTTGATTCTACCTTGACTCTGAATAGTCAATGGTCTAGCTGCATAGTTATTTTAGAAATAATTCCCACATCAGGCTTGAATTATTTTTTATTTATGATATAGGTAATTCCATTTTTGGTGATTTTAATGCTCATTAATTGTTAATGCCTTCCAACACTTAAAGGACATGCAAGTATGAATCTTTTGAAGGACCATAAGACTTTGGTTACTTTTATTTTGTAATCTTGAGCAATATTTTTCAATCTATATTGTACCATCATCAACTTCACTGAAGTTACCAAATTATCAATAGAGATGTTGGCTTGGTTTGTGGGGTCTTGCCATTTTTTGTAGACTTTCTCTTCTACTTTATTTTTTGTTACAGACTGGTAATGAACTAACATCTTCTTAATAATCCTTTTACTTGTGCCCATCATGAATGCTGGAAAGTGTATGTTGTTTTAAAATAATCGGTCTTTTCCACTGCCATTTTCCATAATCAATTAAAAAAGAAAACCTTCAATATGTAGCTGCATAGTATGGCAAAAGCAAATTCCCACATTGATCATATATGAAAAAGTAGGTCACCTCCATTTTAAATTCATCACCTCCCTGGCCAGAGATGAATGTCATGATCCATTTTCATTCTTTTGAACTTATCCTTGCATTTATCAAAGTTCTAAAATCTTCAAATTTCTGTTTCTCTATGTTATCTATTCATTGTTTAACTAGTTCTACTCACTTCACTCCAGTAGATTTGAGACTTCTTCCAGGTTTCATCTCACCATTTCTTATGGCATAATAACATTTCATTACATTCATATATACAAATTAATAAGTCAGTTCTCCAATAGTAGAATAATAACCCCCCCTTTTTTGGCTCCCATGAAGAGAGATACTATAAATATATTTTCCTCTTTCTTTGAGAGTAATGGGAATTGTAGTTGTTTAGCTGGATCAAAGTCTATAAACAGTTTAATAACTTTTCTGGGCATAGTTCCAAATTACCTTTCAGAATAGCAGAATCAATGCACAGACCTACCAGGAATGTCTTATGTGTGTTTCTCCATAGCAGCTAGAAAATTTGTCATTTTCCTCTCTTTTTATTTTTGCCAGTATGATAGTTGAAAACTATATAGTTGAAACTCCAAAGTTGCTTTAACTTTCATTTTTCTAATTATTAGTGATTTAGCACATCTTTTTTTTTAACATAGGTTTAATATCTTAGTTTCTCTTGTGAACTGTTTATTCATCTCTTTTGACTATCTTTTTGGGAATAGTTCTTATTCTTATAAACTGGAATTAAGTCATTTTATATCTTGGATATGACACTTATCAGGGAAAATTGTTGCAAAGATTTTCTGTAGATTTTTTCCTTTCTAATTTTAACTATTAGATTTGTTTATGCAAAAATGTTTAAATTTTATATAATCAAAATTATTCACTTTAACTTGTATGATTTTCTCTATCGTTTATTCATGAACTCTTCTCCTATCTAAATATCTAAAAAGTAATTTCTTCCCTGTGCCTTTATATGGTCTTTCTTTATATAGGTAATGTATACATTTTAACCTTATCTTAGTGTATGGTGTGAGATATTTAATCTAAACTTTACCTGCCAAACTGCCATTTAGTATTTTCAGAGATTTTTGTCAATGATGAGTCTTTTTCAGCTACTTCATAGTCTTTGAGTTTGATCAAACACTACTTTATTGTGTTTTTTCAGTATTCATATTGTCCACCTAATTTATTCCATTGATTTACCACCATAAAAAACAGAATCAAGTCATTTTAATGATCACTCCTTCCTAACTGGTACTGATAGATCTCCTTCTTTTCCCATGTTTTCCCTTTCTACAATTACCTTATCATTTGTAGCCTTGTGTACCAACATAATAATTACATTACTATTTTTTCTATCTTTATAAAATATTTCTTTGGTAATTTTATTGATATAATACTGAATATGTAAATTTATTTTGATAGTATTGCCATCATTTTTTATATTGACTAAACATAATCATGGGCAATATACATTTTTCCTACTTAGATTTGCCTTTATTTCTTCTAAGTGTTTATAGTTGGGTTCATATAATCCCTATGTGAAACTTGATACATTCCCAGATAGTTTAGTTTCTATAATTTATTTGAAGTGGATTTCTTTCTAGATCTATCTTCCATGTTTTGTTTGTTATACAGGAATGCTAATGATCTATTGAAGTTATTTTACGTTTTGCTACTTTGTCAAGGCTATTATTTCAATTAACTTTATTTTATTTTATTTTAGTTTTTTTACAAGGCAAATGGGGTTAAGTGGCTTGCCCAAGGCCACACAGCTAGGTAATTATTAAGTATCTGAGGTTGTATTTGAACTAAGGTCATCCTGACACCACTGCCCCTCAATTAACTTTAGTTGACTATCTAGGGTTCCCCCCAAACATCATTATATAATATCCAAAATATCATATTTTTCCTCTTTACCTATGTTTATTCTCTCAATTTTTTTTCTTTCCATATCATTGTGATAGTTAATATATACAGCGTTATGTCAAATAATAGTTGTGATATAGTGCAGCCTTGCTTTACCTTTGATCTTATTGTAAAGACTCTTAGTTTTTCTGCATTATACATAATGTTTGCTTTTGGTCTTGAGTAATGTTAATTACTTATTCATATTAATGAAAGGTCAAATTTTCCCATGTTTTTGGAGAAAGGTTTTGTTAAAAAAGTTCAACATCTATGAGTATAATTGTATTATTTTTCTTATTCACATAATTATACCTTGTAATTAGACCTTGTAATTATAGTCTTCTGAATCTTGAAAGAATCCTGCATTCTATTTTTTTTTTAAGATTTTTGCAAGGCAATGGGGTTAAGTGGCTTGCCCAAGGCCACACAACTAGGTAATTATTAATTATTAAGTGTCTGACTCCAGGGTTGGTGCTGTATCCACTGTGCCACCTAGCTGCCCCCTAGAATCCTGCATTCTTAATATAAAATTAACCTTATTCTGTTTCTAACATTTTATTTAACATTCTATATTAATATTACATTTAAGTTTCTAATGTTCTATTTAAAATTTTTTTTATCTGTGTTCCTTTTCTTTCTCTACTTTGTCCCTAATCTAAGTATTAAGATCATATTTGCATCACATAAAGGAATTAGAAGGGTATTTTTTCTTATTATTCCAAATATATTTGGTAGTTTTGGCAATTTTTGACTGTTTTGATTGCATTCACTTGTAAATTCATCTGGTTCTGAAAATATTTTTCTTTTGTGATTTCATTTATAGCTTGTACAAATTTCTGAAACTTTGTTATTTAAATATTCTTATTATCATTAATTTATCTTGTTATTTAAATAATCTACATATTCTTTTTTCTAACATATGAAATATCAAGTTATCAATTTTGTTAGCTTATAATTGGGCAAAACCATTTCTGATTATTTATTTATTAATTAAAATGTATTCTCCTTTTATATATATATATATATACACACAAATTATATATATATATTATATCAATTTGGCTTTCTCCTTTAAAACTAATATTGGCTATTTATTTTATTGATTTTCCTCTTAAAAACCGAACCCTTCCTTGTTTTTATTTATCAATTCAGTGTACTTTTTGCTTTTAATTTTATTAATCACTTCTTTAATTTTTCAGAATTTCTAGTTAGTTATCTAGTTAGGGATTTTCAAAATTGTTTCAAGTTTTAAAAAAATTAGCATCCAATTCATTAATAGGAAATGTTTCTTGCATAAAGTGGAATTTGTGCTGGGTCTTAAAGTAAGCTACAGAAGACAGCGGTAAGAATTGGGAGAGAGCATTTCAAATTTGGGGGACAACCAGTGAAAAGGGACGGAGTCCAAAAGAGTAATAGAAAAGAGCAAGAAGTCCAGTATTATTACATAAAAGATTACATAAAAGAAAGTAAAGTCTAAGGAGATTGGAAAGGTAACAAGGCTCCTCCTGTTTTAAGATTTATAGGAGGAAATGGTCAGGAAGAAAATATTGTCATCTGTATTCAGAGGATTCATATTTATAAGTTTCTTGAATCCCTGTGTGTGTATGTATATAAATATACATACACACATATAAATACACACATAGATAAATAGTTTTGTAAAATTCATGTCTTGGGCATAAATAAGTTATAACATATTGCCAACAATGACTTATATAGAGTCAGTGGTATCCAAAACATGGACAATATGATCATAGCTTTAAAGCTGGAAGGTGTATCAAAGGCATCTAATTCAACAACTCCATTTTACAAATGAGGGAACTGATACCCATGGAGAAGAAGCAATTTACTCAAGTTCATGCAGACAGTGCCTGCCAGAGTCAAGATGTGAACATTATCCTAATGACTCTAGAGCAAAGATTCTTCACCTTATTAAGTGTTATGAACTCTTCTGATAGGTTGGGAAATCTTGGGAAATCTTGTAAATCCCTTGAAAGAATTATGTTTTTAAATACATAAAATTCATAGGATTATAAAAGAAATTATTTATATGCAAATAACTATCAAAGTATAAAATCTTAGTTGTATAGATGTTTATTAATATTCTAAGAACTATTTTGTTTTATTTTATTTTATTTTATTTTATTTTATTTTTAGGTTTTTGCAAGGCAAATGGGGTTAAGTGACTTGCCCAAGGCCACACGGCTGGGTAATTCTCAATTGTCTGAGGCCGGATTTGAACCCAGGTACTCCTGACTCCAGGGCTGGTGCTTTATCCACTGCGCCACCTAGCTGCCCCTCTAAGAACTATTTTAAAATACCCACAAAGTTAGATTTTATTATTGAAAACAAACCAGTTTGAAAGCAATGGTTAGTTCGCTTGAATAAAAAAAATACATCTAGGGGCTTACATGAGGGGGCGGCTAGGTGGCGTAGTAGATAAAGCACCGGTCCTGGAGTCAGGAGTACCTGGGTTCAAATCCGGCCTCAGACACTTAATAATTACCTAGCCGTGTGGCCTTGGGCAAGCCACTTAACGCCGTTTGCCTTGCAAAAAACAAACAAAAACAAACAAAACAAAACTACATCTACCACAGGGAAAGCATTGTGTAGCATGTCATTTTTCTCTTTATTTTTGAAGTTTTTGTAATATGGGGATTATATTTTTGGCTTTTTGGGTGAAAATATCCTAAGAATTTGTCTGATAATGGTGATTTTAATCTTCAACATGAGGTGCAGATTTGTTAGAGTAGGCCTCTACTACAATAAAGAGGAGAAGAAACAAATAGAATGATTAATGTATGATTACAAACCCCTGATGCCAAAGAAATTGTGCCAACTCCCTCTCTCACCAACCATGACTGCTGCATTGAAAGTAACTTGTGAGTTTAAACTAGATTAGTCCACTAGTAAGGGGTTTACATTACTTTGGTCTAGCTAATTTAAAAATTCCTCTTAGTATCAGGGCACTAATAGTGGTGTTAAGATAGGCATTTTCCTGGATTGTAGTTAACCCATTTTCCAAATTCCAAACAAGATTAGAACCCAAGGGTGGTAGTGAGGTGGGATCACGTGTCTTTTGATATTCTTTTTATGAGTCAGTGTTTAATATGTGGTTTGCAAGTTATTAAACTTTTTACTTAGATCAGATATCAGAGATCCTTGAGATCCAGACCTAGACTAAAAATCATCTCATTGATCATCTCATTAATGGCTTCACAAATTATTCTTCTGAGATTGGTCAAATTAAAATTTTCAATCCTCACTTAGTCACTTAGATTTATATTTTTAGACCTATTTGTCGAACCTACCTATCTTGCTCCAATCTCTCTGTTGACCTCCAATTTGGCATCTTTCAGACAACTTGAATTGAATGCCCCAAAGCATCTCAAACTCTGTGTTTAAAATGAAACTCCTCTCCTTTCCAGCTGAACCCTTCCCCAATTTCTACTTTTGTTGTTATGTAGAGATCAACATCATCCCCCCCCCCAGTCTCCCAGTCTCAGCAACCAGGAGTCATTCTGTGCTCCTCATTCTCTCTCCCCTAATATCCAAGCTGTTGCTTGTTTGCAGTATCTCTTAGATGTGCTTCTTTCTCTCTTATACTGTCCCCACTTTAGTGCAAGTCTCTATCACCTCGTGTCAGAACTGTTGCAATAGCCTGCTGAAGGGGCTGCCAGACATAAATCTGACTTCATGCCAATTCATGCCCCATTCAGCCACTAAAATGATTTTCCTACCGTGCAGGTATAATCATGTCAACCAACCCTCAATAAATTCCAGTGACTTCCTATTGCCTCTAGGTAACAGGAAATTTTACTGTATTTAATAGCATAAAAGATTCTGTTAGGCTAAGCGCTGGGTTATACTAAAAGAGGCAGAAGATAGTATCTGAGAAGGGGAGAAAAAGGGGGGGAGGGAGGAGAGATTGTATAGGAACTTCAATTGAACAATGACAAGTTAATAGTTAATGAGGATAGAATGTTTTCCTTAGGAAAATGGTAACATAACATTTAAATTAATTCAAGTATTCTTCTGGTAATGTTGTATGAATGTGAGTCAGAAAACAATGTATCCTCCAGGGAATTTAAGTTGAAAATAACAAAATAGGTAATGGAGTCACAGATATTGTGACTAGGCGTCCACATGTACAAATTTAAGTAGAAGGGATTTTAAAAGAAATCCTCAAAAAAAATACACTAAACAGGAAAACAGGTTGATCATGTGGCAAGAGGAAGGGTTAACCAATGGACTGTGCTATCAACATTCTTATGATGGAATGTAATTAAAAAGAAGGCCCTTAGCCATGCTATTTACCTGTAAAACCCATATGATAAACTTGTGTGGTCCAACTTTGTGAGGACCCAGAAATGATTCAGACAGAATGAGCAGCCAAGGATGAACCTTTATCAGCTTTACTGGAAGGGTTATCCCCCTAGATGAGATTCCAGATGTATCTATCAGCTGATAAAACTGGGCATATTTGCCCTAGAGAAGAGAAAATACAAGGGCGACATGATGGTAACTTTCACATGCTTGTCAGGGAGAAGAGGGATTGATAACCTTATTTAATTCCTGGAAGACGGAACAAGGAGCAATGAATGGAAGTTTCATAGTAGCACATTTATTAGAGTCCCCCAAATGGAATGGGCTGCCTTTTTGGAAATCTTTATGGAGATAATTTGTTATTTATTGTCCTTTGTAATTGAAGAGGACCACGATTATATGATGGCTGTTGCCACAGGCTGGCTTTACTGGAGTACTGTGGTGCCTCAATTATAAGGGAGGGAAACCACATTCAAAAGACCAAGGACGCCCACAGCATCCAGACCATCACCAGTCCTATTTTCTATCAAAGCAAGTCATAAGGTGAGATGTTTCTGGAAAAGGCAGTGAGTAGGATGTCTTTACACAACATTCCCTTCATGGAGATGGTAGATGGCTGCTTGTAGAGCATTGTGTAGAGTTAGAATTGTTATGGATTATATGACCACTGAGGGCCTTTCCAATTCTCATAGTCTCCAGTTTTAAAGATGGAATTGAAATGATAGTCAGGACAGCCAGAGTTCAAATTGAGCAGAAGACATTTACTAGCCGTGTGACTTAAGAAAATTCACTTAACGTTGTCCAACTCAGTTTCCTCAACTATAAAAATGATGGATACTAACACTTATGAGATCAAATGAGATAATATTTGTAAAGTACTAAGCACCAAGTAAACAATAAATTCTTGGCCATTCTTCCCCTATTATTAAGTATACTGTAAGTTTCTTCTTCCTTTTGATAAATTATCTCATTATTTAAATTTCATTTGATAAGATTAAAAAAGGACTAAGAATAAGACTTCTAAAGTCTTCCCTGCCTTAAGAATTCCTGATTTATGTTTTGCATATTCTAGTAAAAAGCTGATACTCATATTTACTCTTTATTTTCAGGCTCAATTACTGTACTGTCACCTAATTGTCTCATTCAGCTAGTGGGTGGTCCTGGCAATTTTCCTTGTTTTTGCAGTTTCGTGGTTACTATGAAATGAATGAAAGGAGTAAAAAAAAATGTTGGAAATGAATCAAAATTTGGGAAATGTTCTGAAAAAATTTTATTAGGAGCTAAAAGTCCTTTTCCATCTTTTTTGAGACCCTCATGAAATCATCTGATTAAGTCCCTCACTTTCAAAGGCTCTCTTGCTCCTCCCTCCTATGGTTAATTCTACTGCTGCCACCATTACTACCATTACCATGATCACTATGACCACAATTACAATTACTTCTTACTAGTATCACTCCCCCAACACTACCACCAACCACTACTATCACTCATACTAAATCTAGTGCTGATGTAATTTTGTAAAGTACCTTGTATACATTATTTCATTTGGACATTATCATCTCCATTTTACCTAAAAGGAAAATGCAACTGAGAGTATTAATTGGCAAGTATTTAAAAATATGGACAAAGTAATTAATTAAGGGCTGAACCAAGATAATGGAGTGGGCAACTACCCAGTTGAATGTCTTAACATTCTCTTCTAAATAACTTTAAAATAATTCTTCAATCAAATTTTGGAGTAGCAGAACCAAAATAAAAAAAAAAAAAGGTCAGGGTGAGATTTTTCTGGCCTAAGAAAACTTAAGAAATCTATAGGGGAGAAAGTCTGTTCAGAATATATACATGCTAAGCTGGCAGCAATGGTCAGCAACTTTAGGAGCTTCACCCTAGAGATGGAGAAGGGGTCAGACAACTGCTCAGAAAGGGATTACAGGAGAGTTATTGTTGGCCCCTGCTGGCAATACTATTGCCCATAAATGGTTGGGGCAATTGTGGTTGTTCCCAAGTAAACTGGGGTCCTGGTCACATTTCCAGGACCTTGAAGCAACAAGGGAACAAGGGCTCTTCCTGGGTGAATACCAGAAGAACAGTTATCCTTGAATCAAACCATCTTGGAAGAACCTAAAACTTGCAGATCCCCACAACTAGTTCTGAAAACAGCAGTACAAAAGAGCCAGATATATGGCATAGTGACTTGACTTCTCCAGGTGATCAGAGCCGAGGGTTTTTTTTTTTTGTTGTTTTTTTTTTTAGGTTTTTGCAAGGTAAATGGGGTTAAGTGGCTTGCCCAAGGCCACACAACTAGGTAATTATTAAGTGTCTGAGACTGGATTTGAACACAGGTACTCCTGACTCCAGGGCCAGTGCTTTATCCACTGCACCACCTAGCTGCCACCAGAGCCCAGTTTTAACATAAAGTTCAAAGTCAATAACCGGGTTGGAAAAAATAAAATATAACAAGATAAAAAAAAACTCATAAAGAGTTACGCTTCTTGTTTGTTGCCCTTTGTTTATGAAGAGGCTCATTGACCTCATGGAGTGACTCCTTGACTCATGTATGAACTGAATTTAAATGAGGCTGTTACACAAAGTTGTCAGCATTACTCTCACATCTTGCATCGTGGAATCCAATGGCAAGACAAGTCAGATGATTAGGGATGGCCCAGAAGACATTCTAACATAATCAACTCACGCTTATGTCCATTGTCTAAATTACTTTGAGTTGCCCTAATATTGATATAGTTCTTAGGAGTTATGTGAATCAGCTTCCCCATAGGAATATAAACCATTTAAGCTTATAATTGAATCCTTTGTGATTTTTCTTTTGAATCGTCTATTTGAATGTCAAATTTTCTATTCCTCTTGGATCTTTTCATCAGAAATGCTGAAAAGTCCTCTATTCATTAAATATTCATTTCTTTCCCTGCTAAAGGATTATACTCAGTATTGTTTGATAGATTATTCTTGGTTGTAATCTCACCTCCCTTGCCTTCTAGAATATCATCTTTCAAGACTTCCATTCTTTTAAAATGACAACCACGAGATCCTGTGTGATCTTGACTGTGACTTCATGATACCTGACTAGTTTCCTTCTGATTCCTTACAATATGTTCTTGACCTAGGAGCTCTGAGATTTGGCTATAAAGTTTTCCTTTTGGTATCTCTTTTAGGAGGTGATCAGTGGATACTTCATGCAAACATATACTTCATGTATAAGATATATGAGCTGTATCTTATAAGGAAAGGAATAAAACATTTATATAATCCCAACTATGTTTTAGTCAGTAGGTTAAGCGATTTATAAATAATATTTCATTTTATCATGACAACAACCCTGTAAGGTAAGTGCTATTGTTGTCATCCCCACTTTACAATTGAGGGAACTGAAGCAAAGAGATATTATATGACTTAGCCAGGGTCACACAGCTAGGAAGTACCTGGCAGCAGATTTGAACTAATTTCTTTCTGTATAGAATGTCTAGCATCTCTCTATGGCACCACCTAGCTGAAGACTTAACAAAATAGAAAGTCTCTCTGAGGCAGAGGAGAGGAGGGAATATATATTCTAGGCATGGGGAATGGCCAGTATAAAGGATCAGAAAAGACATGTATAATATTATGAATGAGAAACATGGAGATGGCCAGTTGTTTGGATTGCCGAATGGAGGGATATGTTAGAACCAATTTGTATACAGCTTTAAAAACCATACAGGAAAATCTATCTATTATTCTAAAGGCAATAGGGAGACAATGGGGTAGTTTGAGCAGGGAGTTATAGTCACATCTCTGATTTAAAAATTATGTTGGCAGCACTATGCAGAATGGAACGGAGCTGGGAAGGAGACAAAGGGAGACCAATTAGGAGACTGTTGAAATCATCTCTGTAAAAGGTGATCAGTTAGGGGCAGCTAGGTGGTGTAGTGGATAAAGCACAGGCCTTGGAGTCAGGAGTACCTGGCTTCAAATCCAGGCTCAGACACTTAATAATTACCTAGCTGTGTGGCCTTGGGCAAGCCACTTAACCCCATTTGCCTTGCAAAAATCTAAAAAAAAAAAAAAAAAAGGTGATCAGTTAGCTAGATGATAAGACTGGAAGAATTATTGGGAAGTTAAAAATAACAAAGTCCTGGAGCAGCTAGGGGGTGCCCTGGAGTCAAGAGGACCTCAGTTCCTCAAAAAATTATGACAAAAAATTCCTTAGCTGTGTGACCTTGAGCATGTCACTTAACCCCATTGCCTTGCAAAAAACAAAACAAAAAAAACTTAAAAGGTCCAACAACTGATTGGCTATGTGGGCTGAGGGAGAATGAATATTTGAGGATAATGGTGGGATTATGAACCTGAGACACTGAAAGGATGGCCATGCCTTGGTAGAGGGGAAATTTTAGGGATAAAGATAAGTTTAGTTTTAGACACGTTGACTTGAAGATGACTTGAGGAACTTGAAAAATTCACAAGGGAATTGCTAATTTGTGAGTGAGGCTCAGAGGAGATACTGAGGCTAGATATTTATCCATATGGACAGAGATAACTGTTAAGTTCATGAGAGGAGAGAGAGACAGACAGACAGAGATTTTAGAGAGGCAGAGGAGGGAATGGGGGAAAGAGAGAAGAAAAAGTAGAGGCATTTGAATTTTTTGTGTCATGGGCCTTTTTGGCAGTCTGATAAAGGTTTTGTATTCCTTCTCAGAATGTCTCTAAATTGAAGGAAATGAAAAATTTCAATTAAATGTTAGTGAAAATAAAGATGCATATTTCCTCAACCAAGTTCATATAGGCCCTGAAATTTATTCATGGATCCCTTGAAGGTCCATTGACTTTACATTATGGAGGGAGAGAGAAGAGAGCTTAGGACAGAACATTGGGGAATACCCACATTTGGAGGGGACATGGTTGATGAGCCAGCAAATACTGAGGGCAGCAGGTGAGCCAGGAGAGAATAGTGTTCTGAAAACCCAATGAAGAGGGAAGAGAGGGTGGTGAATAGCTCAGATACAGCAGAGGTTTAGAAGGATTAAGGCTGAGAAAAGACCATCAGCTATGGCAATTAAAGAGATTATTGGTTACTTTAGAGAGAGCAGAAGTCCTGTTCTGTTAACTCCTTTATCTTCTACCAATTCAATTTGGCTCATTTAAACAAATAATGATTAAATTAAATGACTACCACCTGCCAGATGTAGGCAAGGCACTGGAGAAATACTGAAAGTTGGGTATTAATATCACATATGTTCCTTCAGTTGGAGGAAAAAACTGAACACAGTATCAGTTTACTGAAAAGAGTTTAAATAGGAAGCTATGGCTTACTTCCATCCTTACAGTAACCACACCCTATTGAAGTCCTCTCAGGAGGTACAATAATGACCAAATCTTTAACAACATCATTTTGGAGACATGTGAATATATGTATGCATACATATTTGTATAAATATTTGTATGGGCAGAATTGAAGATGCATTATATAAATTGTTTGAATCTGTATATTTAGAGGTATAATAAGCCTCAGGAAACATCCAATCCTCCACTGAAGGTTAAATAACTTGCCCAAGGTTATAAAAAGAGAAAATGTCAGAGGTGGTTATCACTGCTAGATTACTTCAATTTCAATTCTTTATCTATTTTACACCTATGGCTTCAAATATTAAGCATATACTTATATCTATATTTATATATTGATAGTGATCAAGAAAGATATGGATATATATATATATAATTATATTTATTCAATCCTCAACATTCACACATTTAGCTTTCATGACTTCAAGCATGCATGTGATGTTATTAATAACCTCATTTTAACTTCTGCACATTCATGGCTAGGTACAGTAGAGAAAAAAAAGAGGCACTGTGCTGATAAGTTCATGGGGCCACTGGTATCCTACCAAGTGCTTTATTCATCTTGTTCAACCCACCACTGCAAAAAACCTCCAGTGAATTCACTGCATATTTTCATTATTTTTCTTTAAAACTCAAGTTTTATGTTGTAATGATGCCCCCAAAGCCTGGTTCAAGTCCTTTGGGTTCTAAATCCAAGCATGCAAAATCAGCAATGCAGATTAGTGAGAAAATTAAATAAACTTTGTGCTATTGACTAGGAGTTTGATGTTAATAAACTGATAATTTACTATATTCACAAAAGGAAGAAAATATTCATAAGGTATCTTTGAATTTTCAGTAGTTGTAGTTCAGTAATCTCTAGCAAAAGATTATGATTATGGTGGTGGCAGGAACTTAACTCCATTTCCCATAAATTCAATATATCAACATTTGCATTTTTGATTTTTGCAATATTTTTAACAATATTTTCCCTACAAAAGTTGAGTAATGACTATACATACACGTGTCTATGTATATTTACAAACATATTTATGACTGATATATGTTTTCATATATCTATACCCAGACATATGATACTTGAAACTTCACATATATGGCTAGTTAATTTACATAATTAAATATTATTTATTATATTATTTATATAAACATACATACAGATAGATAGACAGACAGATATCAATAGATAGATATCTTCAGTTCATCTTCCTTCCCTGAACTTTATTTCCCCTTTTCCCACTGCCCACTGGATATCTCCATCTGCATAGACCATCAACATCTCATTGAGTCTGTTTCAAACCCAGTCTGGCATGTCCTCTTTGAAGCTTTTACATCTCTGTGAATCATACTAATCACTCCTCCTCAAATCTTGCCAACTCTCTACCCTGTCTCTTTTTCCCTTGTGTCCCCCTCCTTTGGTTCCCACAGCCACATCTAGAACTTAGGCTTCATTATCTGCCATCTCACTAATGCAATGGACTCCTGACTAGCTTCAGGGCCTTTAGTCTCCCTCCCCCCATCTGATCCTTCTTAATGAAGTTAAAAAAGGCTTCTTATAAGCACTTGTCTGACTGTCTTTCTAGAGCCCTAGAAACTTTAGTAGCTTTTCACGATTTATGGGACAAAACATACATTGCCTTACCCTGGCACTTAAGGCCCTCAGAGTGTGGTTGGATCCTACATTGCCTCTTGATTCTACATTTCAAACCTGATATAACTATATTTGCCCTTCTTATACTCTCATGTTACAGCCAACCCAGATGACTTGCAGTTCCCCAATTCAGTCTGGCATTGTTGCATTTCTATGCATTCATGGATGTTGCTTCCCCACTCGCCATGTTCTCCTTCTACCCCTCACTTGTCCTTTTCTTTCTTTTTTTTAAAGAAAGATTTAGAGTCTTACAATTTTCCCCCCATTCTTGCTGTCCTTTTCTTTCATTGACTCAGCTTAATGGGTCTTTTCTATTCTTTCCACATCTCCCCAGGACCTCTATTCCACTCCCACCAAGCACACTATGTGGTCCTTTCTTGCCCTTCCACTGAGTTCCAGACAGGCAGTGTCTCTAGCCAACTCCAGATCCTCCAAGTTTTCCTTGCTCCTTCCAGGACTTCCTCCTATCAGCCTTTACTCCTATTCATGGGGTGCTGCATCAGGTTGGAGATAAGTCCCCAAGCTCTTAACTGGGGCCACTGGATGCTTATATTGCACACCTCCCTACCTGATTCACTATCTCACTCACCATACAGGTTTTGCCAACTTTTCACCCTTTTCCAACTCTCCCAAAGTGCTTCTATCTGTCTGTCTGTCTCTCTCTATCTCTCTTTCTCTCCCCAACTCACTCCAATGAGAACTTTGCCTCATATCGATCTGAAAAAAAATTGAGGGCATTCATCTGTCATCTTCTCATCTATCATTATCTTATCTCATCACTCAGCACTCAGATGCCTTCTGCTACTATTTCTTCCTTTATTTTTGTTTTCAAGAAGAGGTGACTCTTTTCCTTGCCAAGGCCGACCCCTCTAAAGGCAAATGCGATTTGATCTTTTTCTTGCAGATTGCTCCCTTTCCAATTCTATTTTCTCTAATACTCAATTACTTCCATTACACTTTCAGGCTAGCTAGATGGCACAATGGAAAAAACACAGACTCTGGGGTCGAGAGGACCTGAGTTCAAATCCGACCTCACTTAATACTTTGCTGTGTGACCTTAGGCAAGTAACTTAACCCCATTGCCTTGCCAAAAAATTCAATTGCTTCCTGTCAGCTCACTGTTTTCCTACCCCTTTGACTATGTTCATGTTTTTCCCATCTTCAAATAACTGTGACTCAACTGGTCCATCCTCCCCCCACTATTGTCCTATATCTTTCTTGTATTTTGTGGTTAAAGACTTTGAGAAGATTTTTGACAATAGGCCTCTCCAATGTCTTTTTTTCTTAACTATTTAACTCTCTTTAGTCTGGCTGCCAACCCCATCATCCAACCCAAGTTTCTCTCTCCAGAATTCTTAATGACATTAGTTATTTGACAAATCTAATGACTTTCTCAGTTTTCAACCTTCTTGACTCTTCTGCAGTCTTTGACCCTCTCAATCAACTTCCTCTTTGATATTCTCTTCTCTGTAGATGATGTTTTGCTGGATTTTTTTTTGCTGGATTTTCATCCAGGTTATGCCCACTAAATATGGATGTCCCTTAGGGCTCTCCTCCCCTCCCCTCCCCTCCCCTCCCCTCCCCTTTGACTGTAGAGTTTATGCTAATGCTCATCTTTATATATAATGTTTATAGGAAGTGCCACTCATATTAGGGCACCTCAGACTTTCTCACAATCACATGTGAACATTTACTTTTTCTCTCATTTGGTTCATTCTTTTCAACCTGGCATCATTCTGACAGATCTTGAATCCTAGAGAATCACCACCATCATGTGTTTATACTCAAATTTTTCAGGGCCTAGAGATAACACTATTTTGGGGGGATCCACTTACTTTAATCAATCTTGCCCTTCAGCACCACCCAATGATGAGTTTTTATTTATGGAACAGTTATTCTCAGTAGTGAGACTTTCAGATTTTAAAAAAAGCCATTTATTTAGCAATAGCATGAAAATATCCATAATATGGCAGGTATTCATCCATTTAAACAAATGCATGAATAATAAACACCTTGTAGGGGCAGCTAGGTGGCACAGTGGATAGAGAACTGGCCCTGGAGTCAAGAGTATCTGAGTTCAAATCTGGGCTCAGACACTTAATAATTACCTAGCTGTGTGGCTTTGGGTAAGCCACTTAACCCCATTTTCCTTGCAACAACTGAAAAAATAATAAACATATTGCAATCTCACATAATCCTGGATCACAATCACTGCCTAATGCAATGAATATCTACAGAGAGAATAGAACACGTTCTACATACCTGACAAGGAGGCAAATGAATGAGGGAAACTTAGAATAATTCAAACTCTTGAATTTAAAACTTTGGAGTCCTCTTTCTGTCTCAAAGACTGCCTATAAAGTTTCCTTGACAAATATCTTCTGGGTTGAATAAATGCTTCCATTGCCAACCTAAATTGATGCATGATTTACATTTCTAATACCTCATTGGGCATCTCACTCAAACTAATTATCCCCCTTTTAACTGTTCCTCTGATAAGTTAGACTTACTTCTCAACAGCAATTGAACCATTTATTCTGTTCAGCTTTAAGGTTGACTGATGCAGTTCTGGAGTGCCTACTTTCATCCTCTCCACTTCTCTTCCTAGTTTCAGTCTTTCAATCCTCTCTGCAGGTGATTTCACTTTACCTTAAGATTGATTCAACTTTATTCTATCTATAACCAGTTAAATCACATTTATCTTATAAATATACAAGAGTTCTGGTATCCATATTTCTCAGATATACAATGGCTTGTCACATTCAAAAGAATCATTTATCCTGGAACTTGGTTGAGTTGGACTCAAACCTTGTTAACTATTTGCCACAGTTAACTGTTTCTCTTAGAATTCTGAGTAAAGCAGTTCATTTCTATTGTCAATCCCTTGAAGTCATCACTTCATAAGGAGCTGTGGGCTGGACCTGTGATTGCATTAACAGAGGGCTCCTTTATGAAGAAACTTTAAAAAGGGAGTTTGGCATCAAATCTTATGTGAGAATGGTGAAACTCTCATAATATTAGTGAGTCATAGCACTCATCTTTTGTGAAGCCTCAACATAGTGCAGGGTTCTTAACCTGAGCTCCTTGAGCTCCCAGGGAGACCATGAATAGATTGCAGGGAGTCCGTGAAGTTGGACTAGAAATAAACATCTTTACTTCAACTGATTTTATTTTATATATTTAAAAACATTATTCTGAGAAGCAAAGCAGAGGCTTCTGCAAACTAGCAAAGGGGGAAAGGCCTATGACACACAGAAAACGTTAAGAACCCCTGGACTGAGCAGAATTATAAGTGGTAGAAGTAAGGAGGCAATTGCTTTTCCAATGCAACAATCTGTCTTCAAGAAACTTATATTCTATTGGGTAAAATATCTTAGACATAAATAATAATGTTTGTCCTTTGGTTTTGAAGAAGACCATGACATCAGGGAGATGATGCTATGACAAGCATGTGAATTGGATTAGAAGTGTGCTGTGCTAAGTTACCAGCCTCAATTTCTCCTCTAAAGTCATCAGGGTCCAATGTCCAGATATGAATCAGGTCTACTGGAGATATCCCTGGATTTGAGGCAGAGTTTAAGTATCTTGTCCAAGGTCACACAGCTAGTTAAGTGTCTGAGGTCAGATGTGAACTAAGGTTCTCCCAATGTTAGGGCCAGTGCTCTACCTATGATACCATCTAATAGGTATAGTGCATGGTAGGGAGAAGAACAAGATCATTTGATCAGGGAGAAAACAGAAGCAGCAAGCAGTTGAAAGGGGATATTAACAGCTGGAGAGAATAGGGGAGGATGAATAATTCAGCGTAAATTAATTCATGTGAATAATTCACATGACAGATCATGTTAAATAAAGCTGGACAACTTCAACTTGGATTAAGGAGGAGCAGGAAAGAAAATTCAAATGGAAGAGAAATGACTTTTGGATTATATGATACTTTGGGTCATTTATGCCACTGTTTTCCTCCATTACTGTGGACAAGGTAATGTTGGGAACCAATCAAATTCCCCAGCCAGTATTTCTCCATTCCTGCCTTTCCAGTGGCTCACCTGTGATTGCTAACTGGGTCACAAAGAAAGTCATTCGTGACTTTCTCTTCCTCCTCCAGGTAGAGAACAGTACGAAGGCATTCCCCACAATGGTGAAGACAAAGAGGATCCAAAGGGTTATCAGCTGCTCTGTCTGTAAGAGACAAACCAGGGAAAGTGAATGCATGCTTGGACATAAAGAAAATTAATCAAAGGTAAGACAATTCTCAGTTAAGGCTGATAGTGGTGAGAAGATCCTCAGTTATCTATGACCAAAAAGGTAGAATGCAAATTTGCACCAGTACCATTGAACTTAAAAACCTTTCTCATTATTGAATAGGAAAAACAGATGGATCCAATTAATAGCAATATTGGCTTATTTAGACTACGTTTGAACCAGTATTTCTTCTAAGATGAGTTCAGAAATAATACCCTTTTAAATATTCTCAAAAGAAATGTTGGTACTCTAGTTATATTCTGTGATTAATTATATAAGTCAAGCTGGAAGGGACTTCTGAGATCATCTGGTTCAGCCTCCACATTGGGGTCATAGCAAGAACTCAATCAATGCTTCTTTTATTTTTCAATTCATGCATTTTGTTTACATGAGAGAAAATGTAGACTGAAAGAGATAAGTAACTGACCCTAGGTTATATGGGACATCAGAGGGAGAACCTGGATTTTTAACTCAGGACCCCACTGCAGCTCCAGGGTTCTCTCCACTCACTGCACAATGGCATTCATTTTCTCAATGGCTATTTATTAATTCAAATATTATTACACTCAATTATTTATTAAATTCAAGTATTATATGTAGTTATTAATATTAAACTAATAGCTATTTATTAAAGAGTACATGAATAGTTAGTAGGAAAGAAATAAAGGTGAACAAGATATGACCCTTCTCTCCTCAAGAAAACTTGAAACTAATGAATTCTGTATGTAAATCCTGCATATGATCAAATCATGCAACATTTCTAAATTCCTGTGTCCTAATCTATAAAAATATAAATAGGAGCTAACTCTAAGCAGACTAAAATTCTATGAAGTTTTGCTAAGAAAAAGGATATACATTGCTTGGCAAACTTAACTGGTCTCAAGTCCCACAGAGTAATTTTTGCAGACCACTTACTACAGTATTCTTCACAAATGGCCCTTAGGTCTAAATTAGTCAGTCAACAGGCATTTATGAAGTGTTTACTATGTACCAAAAGGCATAAAGATAGGCAAAAACATGGTCCCTACGCTCAGGGAGCTAACATTTTGGGAGGAACACCATGTCCTTAGTTTGTGAAGACCATGATGCCATGAAATGCTCATGAACAGGATGTGAGTGAGGGCCTGTGCTAAGTCCCCAGCCTCAGTTTCTCCTCCAGAGTCATCTGGGTCTACTGGCCAGAGATGGATCCTGACTCCTGGAGATGCCCTGAAAAGGAGGTAATTGGGGTTAAGTGCTTTGCTTATGCAGGTATGCATTGTGTAAGGCGAAGAGAACATTACCTTTGACTAGTTATGTCATCTCTGTCAGTTTCAATTTCCTCATTTGTAAAGTGGGATTAAGGATAGCATTTCCCTCCCCACCAAGATATCAAATGAGAAAATATAGGTACAATGCTTTGTAAACCTTAAAGAGTTACATATGCATGTGTATATATGTATGTGTATTATTATATTATTTTATAAATTATATTATTGTATTATATATTATATTATATTATTATGGTTATTGCTGATTAATATCTCAAAGGGAATTATTATATTATTGTTACTATTAATATTGTTGCTGCTGATTGTTATCTCAAAGGGAAGGCATGGAGGTGGCAGGAAGGGAAGGAGGGAGAGATTCCTTCAATTAGAAGTTGAATTTGAGTCGTCTTAAAGGATACTAGAGAAGCCTGGAGGGAGAAATAAGGGAGGAAATCATTTCAGGCATTGGGAGAAACAAGGCAAACAAAGGTCAGAAGCTGGGAGATGGACTTTGGGAGGTGGTGTGTGAATGAAAGCAACAACTAATTCTTTTGCTTCATCTTTTAGGAAAAGGAAAAGAAACTAGGTAAGGCTTTGGCAGCCTTGTATCATTCTTGAAAAAGCTTTTATTATCGATGAGCCAGTGTCCATTTGGTTAAACAGGCTTCCTTAAGCTCCTTTTGGGAGTATGTTATGGGCCTTAGCCCAGGGACAAGTCAAATACCTAGAACTTTAGAAAGGATCTATGTTAGAATCACTTTTAGACCAATCATAAATCTGAGTTTCAGGATTTGATTAGGATCAAAACATTGATCAGTATCATTAACATGGAAGACAGTTTTTAGCACATCAGATCCAATGAATTCAGGCAGACCCTGAGCTAATTATGCTAATATATGCTTTCTTTTGCATTGTTGGTACTGGATAATCTCCCCAGAGCAGACCTTTTGAATCCCCACCATGCCAAACCAAGAGGCTGTATATCCAAGGAAAGCAGCCCCTGCATGTTCTCTTCACTGAGCTGAATCTAATGGATGAGAGGCCCCAGAGTCAACAAGAAGGCTCTGGAACCAGAGAGGTTGCTGGCTTCCACCTCCACCATGGGTAGTCCACAGCCAGGACATCTGGGTTTCTGACTTTCAGATGAGAACAAAACATTCACCAGACCCAGAGCAATGGATGAGTAGAAACTGGATTTGTTTTATGTATCACTAGAATGTCTTTTTGGTTACCAAATAAAATATATTAGACTTGACATATCAGGATCTGGATGCAAAGGCTGACTGTCACATAATAGCGAAGTCATTTCCCTTCTCTGGACCTTAGTTTCCTCATATATAAAATGATGGGGTTGAACTAGATGGAGTCTAAGGTCCCTTTTTGGGTCTTAAAGCTCCAATCCTATGATCATCTTAAAAGATGCCAGGTTGGACAGCTAGGTGGTGCAGTGGATAGAGCACCAGCCCTGGAGTCAGGAGGACCTGAGTTCAAATTTGACCTCAGGCACTTAATAATTACCTAGTTGTGTGGCCTTGGGCAAACCATTTAACCCCATTGCCTTGCAAAAAAAAAAATCTAAAAAAAAGATGTCGTGTCATCTTTGATTACTCTTCACCCAAGGTTTGTGGAATGAATGTAGCCTGTTTGACTCTAGGTCAAATGTCTTTGCAACAAATCTTATTAGGATTACCACATATCCCTGAGATGTTTAAGTCCAACCCCCATTTTATTTGGGAGAATATTCAATACAACCACATTCCAATTTAACCAAAGAATGGGAAAAAATGGCTTGAAGTCTTTTAGAATATACCAAGAAAACAAAGACTTTGAGGACCATGGAAAGAGCTCAGCATAGTTCTTTACTGACCTACTTCATCTTCGTGTATTGACAAAATCTCCCCTATCTGGAAACCATAGGCTCTATTTCTAGGGCTAGATCTACAGGAGGGCACTGAATGACCTCTCTAATTTATTTTTCAAACTAGATTGGAAGTTATACCTAAGGAATTTATCTCCTCTCTACCATAACTGATTTTATAGATATTTGCCAGTTGTCTGAAGCCGCTCAGCCCCAATACCTTAGGTCCTGTGCTCAGATTTTATTAAAACTCTAATTATCCTCAGCTTACGTTCTCATAGGGATGTTCAATTTTTTCAGACACAAGGGATTATGGAGCTTGTTCATTTGCATCCTGTGCAGAGTTTGCGTGAATTGTTCAAGTTTCATCTGAGTCAGGAGAATTTCATTTTTCAGTCTTTATATTGACATTAGAATCCCATTATAGAGCTGTCCTGAAGCCCTGGATCTTTCCCTGAAGCTCAGGCTTTGAGCTGTCAATCATGACCCTGCCAAAGCTTTCTCCCCAAAGAAGGTGACCAGGGAATATATGAAGTACTACCAACTGCTAGTATTCCCCTAGGCCATTCAAGTTTGCAAAATGCTTTATTTAAGTGGTATCCTTAAGCCTTACAATAACTCTGTAGTAGGGCTTACAGATAACAACATCACTGTCATCACCACCATCATTATTCAAGAAAGGAAACTGAGAACCAATGAAGACATTCATACATTATATGACTAGTAAATATCAGAAGCAATATTTGAACCCAGTTTCTAACTCCTTCTTGAATTTTATCTATTACAGCACAATGTGAGGGACTCATTGACAAATGCAGGTATCACAGGTAATAATAGCTGTCATTTATATGGAGCTTTCAAGAAATGCAAAGTACTTCACAAATGTTAATTCATTTCATCCTGACAATTCTAAGTAGTAGGGATTTTATATTGTTCCTATTTCTCAGAAGATGAAACTGAGGCAAACAGACATTAAGTGACTTTCCCTGGGTCACGCAACCAGTCAGTATCTGAGACTAGATTTGAACTCAGGCTCTACTGACTTGAGACCCAGGGGTCAGTCCACTGAGCCACAAATGATCCTGGGATCATAGATCAGAACTGGAAGGAGTCTCAGGGACTGTCTGCTTCAACTCCCTCAACGTACAGAGGAGGAAACTGAGATTCAGAGAGGTTAAGTGAATCGCTGACCATCACATCAGTTAGGAATAGCAAAGGTTGGATTTAAACTCATGCCCTCTGACAACAGGCTAAAAAAATCTCTCCACTATGCCATGACATTTTAGCTTCAAAATGTCAGAAAAAACAGTTGCTTTTAGGAAGGGTTATCTGTGAATAAGGAATTAAACTTCTTTTGTATGTCTTGACTTGGGCAGGGGGAGGAGGAAGAGCTGGGACTGATAGCAGAAAGTTACAGGCATTAAGTCATTAGTTTAAAAGAAGGAAAAGATCCCAAATCATTTATTGGTATCCAGAAGAATGGGTTTTCTTGGGGAGTGTCTTGGAGAGTTTTAAGTGGGGATTGTAATGTTTGTGTAGGGTTCATGACAGGGGAGGTAGCAGGATAGATGGAGGTCTGACAGCTTGGTGCAGTGGAGCTGACATGGGTTTGGAGTGGGGAAGGCCTGGGTTCATGTTCTACCTCAGACATTTAATAGCCATGTAATCCTTGGTAAATCACTTAGCCTTTCTCTGCCTCAGTTTCTTTACCTATAGAAAAAGCTGGCCTCAATGACCACAAGTTCCCTTTGAGATCTCAACCTAGAATCAAGCAAGCCTTAAATACTCTTCTATCTTCAAGATTCTCTTAGTCCTTCCTTCAATGATCATGGGGGATCCTGAACCATCACAGCCCTCTCAATCACAGAAGCCAGGAAACATTAGAATCTGCCAGTTAGGTATTAAAACAGAAATAGATGAAAAATCTTAGCTTAAATCAATGATTAAATGATGGTTGCATGAATTTTGCCCCAAATTCTTCCATCACTAGAGTCTTTCACCCTGTGACTCAGACCTGCTAAAGTTCCCAAAGACATGGTAAGCATGTAAGCACAGCCAAACACTTTTCTTGGCTCAAAGAGCTTCTCACTTCATAAACAGAACATAAGACACAAACTATGTAATTTAAAAAGTTAAATCTTCATTGGTCTTTATCTGATTATATTTAATAATATTATACTATATGTTAACCTATCATGCACATTTAATAATATTACATATTCTATAATCATGACAAGTTTCCTTGTGATTCCTTGAATAAGACTTTTCATCTCCTGTCTCTGGGCATTTTCTCTATCTCCAAATCTGGGATGCTCTCCTTCCACATCTTTGTCTCTTGATGTTCCTAACTTCCTTCGAGAACCATCTAAAAATCCAATCTCCTACAAAAAGCATTCTGGAAGGACAGCTAAGTGGTGCAGTGGATAGAACAGTTAATAATTACTTAATAATTACCTAGCTGTGTGGCCTTGGGTAAGCCACTTTGTTTTGCCTTGCAAAAACCTAAAAAAAAGCCTTCCAGAGTCCTTCTTTTGTTGGGGGGGAGGGGTTGTTTCTTTTAGAGGCAATTGGGGTTAAGTAATTTGCCAGGTCACCTAGCTAGCAAGTGACTGAGACCAGATTTGAACTTGGGTCCTTCTAATGTCAGGGCTGGTGCTCTATTCACTGTGCCGCCTAGATGTTCCTCTCAACCTTTCTTAATTCCAATACCTTTCCTCTGTGGATTACTTTATGTTTATGTTGTTTATGGTTTTTATTTATAAATGATATGAGGTATCTCCTATTAGATTGTAAACTCAGGGAGAGGGACTGCCTTTTTGTTTGTAACCCCAGCATAGTGACTGGCAAAGAGAAGCACTCGTAAATGCTTTTGGATTGATACTTATATTCATTGAGACAAAGGTGTGGAACCCACCTCCCCACTTCAGCAGGATCTGCTAGAGTCAGTATTTTGTCATCAGAGCCTTCAAGAGCCCAAAATATACTATGTTTTATGGTATAGTGTACTAGGAATCATAAGAATAGAACCTTAATAGAGGTTTATTACCATTAATCATTTAAAATTTTATTTTTATTAATGTTTTGTTTCACCTTTGTTTCTGAATAAATCCCTCATCTCCTACCATGTGAGCCATCTTTAATAACAAAGATTTTATTTTATTTATTTACTCATTTTTACAAGGTGATTGAGGTTAAGTAATTAGCTCAGGGTCACAGAACTAGTAACTCTCTAGTGTCTGAGATCTGCTTTGAACTCAGGTCTTCTGACCCCAGGAGTGGTGGGTACTCTATCCAGTGTCCCACCTAGCTGCCCCCACAAAGATTTTAAAAAAGAGAAAAATGGAAACAATTGAACAATACCACTTATCACATTAATCATGTAAAATAAAGGTGATATTCCCCCACCTCTGCAAAGAAAGGGGAGGGTGCATAATCTAGATTTTTCTCCAGGACCTATTTTGTTCATCATACTTATTCATTATTCTGCTTCATTTTTTTGTTCTTTATATTACAAGATTGTCAACACTGTGTATATTGTATAATATTAAGAATTTAAAGGTCATTTGACTTCTCTCTTACCAAATCAACAATCAGTGATAGCTAGCAGGATACTAAGCTGATATGAGATGTTAGATATATACTTAGAAGTCCAGGGCTTATTTTGAGAATGAGGCAACTGATCCTGGATGTACTCCGAAATTTACCACATAATGTTTCCATGAAGTTGTTTTTTTTCCCAAAGTAATCCATGTTGTTACCTGTATACAAAGTATTTATTGCCTTTTACCAAGTCCAAACAAGCAAAAGAATAAATGGAAAAGATATGTCTTATTATGGTTTCTTCAGCCTTAATTCATAGTCTTGATGCAAAATTGTTAAGTTACTATTACTGTTATTATTCAGAAAAGTGCTATAAATATAATCTTCACTTACTTCATGGAAAATGAAATTGGCAATAAGTATTTTACAGATTATCTTTAGCCATTAGCTTGTTTTTCTGAGTGAATTTATATTATGACACTTAACAGATGCTGCCTACCCACAAACCTCATTTATAATTATTGAAAGGAAAACCACAGGAAACTCATAAAAATTCTCTGAATCATCATTATTAGAGAAGTGCAAATTAAAACTATTCGGAGGTACCATCTCATACCTATCAGGTTGGCTAAAATGATAGAAGGGGAAAGTGATAAATGTTGGTGAGAATGGTAAAAAAAAAAAAAATTGGAAAACTAATATACTGTTGGTAGAATTGTAAACTGATTGAACCATTTTGCAGGACAAAATGAAATTATTGCCAGAGTCATAAAGCAATGGGAAAAATATTGAAACAAGTTTTTATAATAAAGTTTTTATTTCTCAAATAGAGAATTGCAACAAAATTATAAAAAATATAAAAAATAAAAACCTTCCTCAATTGTTAATATTTTTGATCATTTGAGGTTGTCAATGCTAATTATAAACATATTTTAAAAATGTATTAACTCACTGTTGAATAGAGAAATACGAATTAGAGCAATTCTGAGGTACAAGCTTATACTGAATTGATTAAAGGACAGAAAGAGAAAATGACAAATGTTGGTGAGGACGTATGGAAAATGAGATATTAATGCACTGATGGAAGAGTCATGAAATGATTCAACAATTTTGTAAAGCAATTTGGATCTATTCCCAAAGAGCTATAAAACCATGCCTACCCATGTAGCAATACCACTACCTGGTCTATATCCCAGAAGAGATGAAAAACAGGAAGGAAAAGAATCTGTGTGTATAAGGCTATGTATAGCAATTCTTTTGTGGTTGCAAAGAACTGTAAATTGAAGGGATGCTCATCAGTTGGGGAATAGTTGAACAATTTATGGTATGTGATTATGATAGAATACTATCCTTCTATAAGAAATGATGAACAGGATGCACTCAGCAAAACCTGTGAAGATTTATATGAGCAGATGCCATGGAAAATATATTATATACAAAGTATCAGCAGTATTCAGGGTAATCAGTGTGAATGTCTTACCTTTTCTCAGTAATGCAGTGACCCAAGGTATACCTGAAGGACCTAAAATAAATTATACTAACCATTCCACCCCCACCCCCCAATGAGTAGTAGGTTGATTTTAGGGAAAAAATACATAAAGATTTATATGGAATATTTGCAGAATGAAAGGAGAAGTGAGAATATTGTAAACAATAAGAGTCACATTATTCAAAGAATAATTGTGAATGACTAAACTATTTTGAGTAATATAATCATTCAGATCAGCTACAAGACTCATGAAGGAAAATGATCACTTGCAGAGAAAGAACTGACATATGGAAGTATATGTTGGAGGGTCCCACAAACATACACACATACATGCATATATATAAAATGTATGTTGGGCTTCTCTAATGTCTGGTTCAAAGATGGCTCAGAACTCAAATGTAAAAAAAAAGAATATTAAGAATGAAAAGTCATATTCTAGAGTAGGGATTCTTTACTGAGGATCTACAGATACCTAAAGGAATCTATGGGCAGATTTCAGGGGATTTATGAATCTGGATGGACAAAATATAGCTTCATTTTCATAAATCTTTGGTTTACTTTATAATCCTATCATTTTATTTTATTTAAAATATCATTCTGAAAAGGATCTATAGGTTTCATCCAATTTGCAAGGAAGAAGCTAGGACTTACCATACACCTACAATGTGCCAAGGACTATGCTAATTACTTTATGAATATCTCATTTATTCTTTACCATAACCGTATCTGGCAGGTAGGTGCTATCATTACCACATTTTACAGATGAGGAAACTGAGATTGGGAGAGGTTAACTGAATTGGCTAGCAACAAGGAAGTAGTAAGGATATGAGGTTGGATTTGAATTCATCTTCCTGACTCCAGGTTTAGTGTTTTATCCACTGTTTTATGAGAGAGAGAGAGAGAGAGAGAGAGAGAGAGAGAGAGAGAGATGAAAAGAAAGAAAAGAATCTCTGCTATAGAGGAAGGAATATTAACTACTGAATCAACTGAGCTCACAGGAATTCAGAGAATAAGATAATTAATCATCTAGATTCTACTCAAAGACTTCTATTGAGAGAACAGCCACTCCTTCCTTAGGACATTGTTGGACAGCTCCTAGCCCTTCTGAAGCTTTTTTTTTATTTAGAGACTAAAGCTGCCTCATTGACCCTGTCCCCTTCACCCTGCCCACTGGGGCTCAGCAGTACCAGATCCTCTTTCTCTCAGCTATATTATTTTAGAAAATCTCTAGGCACCGAGAGGTAGTATAGAGAGAAAGTTGATTTTGCAGTTAGAAGGATATAATCTTGAGTCTTGCTTCTGGCACTTATGGACCCTGAGAAAGACACTAAACTTATTATCCCCAGGTAACAGCAGTTGCAAAATTGGTAGAGGGAGAACCTTTATCTGAGTTTTTCACATCAATTAAATCACTCTTCTGAACAAAAAAAAAGATTGCTCATTTTCTATTCTTGCCTTTTAGCTTTATGTTCACATTGGGTTCTGCCCTGGAGGGGTGTGGGGGGTCACTATCTTGTTTTAGCTTGTCCATGCTGCTGTTTTTAGTTAGTTCTGGGGATTGGGGGTTTATTCAAGGTGATGCAATCTAAGGAGAAGTATGGCCACGGCTTTCTTGGTCTGTACTCTGGTCTTTTCTCAGGAAGGAACTTGGTTTCCCTGCTGTTGCAAATGCTAGTGCTCCTCAACCCTGGAACTGTAAGTAGGTCCCCTGTTCCTCTGCAGCTATAAGCTCTAGACTTCCTCTTGACCCTGGAACTGTGGTCTTCTGTTCTTCTGCAGCTGCAAGTACTGAACCAAATACCAACGTCCCTGCTCCCTTGTAAGCAACCACAAGCAGTCTTCCCTGCCCTGCAACTATGACCAGGACCCCTGCCTCCCTGAAGCCAGAAGTGTCAGGGTTCCACTTTGCCCTGGAACTGTATATAAAATTACAGTATATAGGCAATGCAATAGGTCTTGTACCCAGTGCCAGCAAAAGGCCCCCTGTAATCTCCTTCTGATCAGCTGTCAGATTCTCTTACTATGGAGAACTCCCTGAAGTTTCTACTCCCACTGGTTCAAACCACCACTAAGGCCTGTTGCTTCTGTGCGACACAGTCCTATCCTGCTGACCTCCTAAGTTATCTTGGGCTGGAAAATTGGCTAACCTGGACCTTGTGTTGACTCTGCTATGCAAGATTTTGAGCTGAAGCATTTTTTTTTAGATTTTGCAAGGTAATGGGGTTAAGTGGCTTGCCCAAGGCCACACAGCTAGGTAATTATTAAATGTCTGAGGCCGGATTTGAACTCAGGTACTCCTGTCTCCAAGGCCGGTGCTTTATCCACTGTGCCACCTAGCCACCCCGAGACATTATTTTCAAGTTGTATGGAGGGCAATGTTGGCAGAGTTCAGTTGGGTTGTTGTTTGTACCCCATCATCTTGACTTTGCCTAGCTGGTTCCATCATTCAGACATGCTATCAATTAACAGACATAATGCCATCTATTGAAATTCACTCAATGGTCCTTTGCAAGGCAGAGCATTTTGAGAAGGACTCATTTACCTTTTATCTCAAAGGCTAAAGGGACCTTTCTTGTTCCACAAGCAGGGCCATCTTCAGGCAGAATTAATCCTATTGCCCATGCCAAGATAAGTTTCCTCAAAAACTCAAATCTAAGACCTCTGAAAGCAAAGTTTTATTATAAGTCACCTCCTGACTCCTGTTTAGCTTGAAGATTAGAGCAAGCTGTTAGTTGCATCAGAGTCCACAAAGAGAGTTAGTTTTTTTCTGTATATAAAGAGCAGAGGGCACAGAAGCCCCCAACTAGTAAATGTTGGCAAATTTTTAATGACTGGTTTTTCTCAACAAAATACACACACAACAAACTTCATCTGCTTCATTAACCTTTTCTCTAGCACTTAAGGCTAGAAAATTAACAAAACAATATGCTGAGCCTTGGCTTGTAGCATTTACTGATTTCCAAGGTGTAAATAAATGTTCATATTGACTATCTCACAGTTAGTTCTTTTAATCCCTTTCAAGTTCACTTCACCACACCTCTGGCTATTCCTGCCTTGTTTACTTCCATCCCAGCTGTTGTCATATGGTAATGTCATCAACAGATTCATTCTGGGTCAGTTCCCAGTTTGGCACTGCTCCCAGTGTGGGCTTCCCTTGGGCATTGTGCTGGTTTTAGCTTCTCCCTCCTGGCTAACTTGTCTCTGCTGCTCCTGGAATTCTCAGTTTCCTGGACTTGTCTCTTCTCCGCTAGTTTCACCTCTCCACTAGTCCGTTAGTGAATTCTGGTCTTTATCCTTTTACTTTCACTTGTTGGTCATTTCAGCTCCAATATGATAGGATGGCCCTCTAGGATAACAGTTTGATAGTGCTTTCATCATAGCCAGGGACTATGAGCCACCATGCCCAAGCAGAGACAATGCCCTTAGGACTTTGATCCCCCAGTTTTGGCAATGCAATTTTCATAAAATTTTAATTTTATTCAAGCTATATAGTATAAGAAGGGAAAAAACACAGTTTCTTCAGACAGGTTCTACCATGAAATGTAGGTATATCCTAAATTCAGAAATGAAGGCTCTGCTTTTTTTTATACTGTGAACATGATAGGATTTACTGCTAGAAGTAACTTTGTAAATCATTTTAGCTAGTAACCTTCATAGCTGAGGAAACTAGCCCTCATAGAAGAAAATTAATTTCCCAGGATCATGCAAATTTTCCCATGATTCTAACCTGTTCAACTGTGACAAATTCTTTGCTCTTTCTACAACACTATGTTATTTTAGGCTATATTTTCTCCTTCAAAAAAGTCACATCTAGAGGGGCAGAGCCAAGATGGTGACAAGAGAGGATCATCTCTTAGCCACGCTCTCATAAAACTTATAAACAAGGACTCTATATTTTCGAGAGGCAGAACCCACAGAGGGACCCAGTGAGGCAGTTCTCCTACTCAAGGTAACCTGGAAAAGAGCAGAAAGGCTCTGCTCCCTGGGGACAGAGGGGCAGCTGCCAGAGGGGTCAGAGCAAAAGAACTTCAGCCTCCAGGAGGCAGCCCCGGAGCACTGGGAGCCCCAGCTCACAGCAGCGGGGGAGTCTCCTGAGCTACATCTGGGGAAGCACCCGGCAAAAATCGGGGGAACAGCAGGGGCCCTCTGCCAGAGCGAGCACGGGAAGTCCAGCTCTCAGGGCACACAGTGAGCAACATGGCCAGGGCAGCCCAGATCGGGGAACATGAAGCAGAAGCCTGTAAGCAGGAGCCCCCAGGGCATGAGCAAGCTGAGCCTAGGGAGGGGAGTGAAGAGAGACTGCCAAGCTCTGTCCTCTGTCCCTGGAACAGGACGCTGGGGTTCTGACCACATTCAGATTCTGATTCCAGTCTAGGCCCCCCATAGAAGAGCAGCCCCATGGCAGAGGGGGGTGCTTATGGCAATTCACAGAACAGGAGAGAGGACAGAGCCTCACACACTGAGATCCTTGTGGGAGTGTCCCAAAAGCTCAGGAAGCACCCCCAAACCAGGCTCAAGCTGGAAAAATGAGCAAGCAGAGAAAAAAGAGGAACATCATCGAGAAATATTTTGGCTGTGAGCCCAAGAAGGATCAAAACACTCAGTCTGAAGATGAGGAAGCACAAGCTCCTGCATCTAAAGACTCCAAGAAAAAACAGAAATTGGGCTCAGGCTATGACAGAGCTCAAAAAAGGCTTTGAAAAGCAAATGAGGGAGTTAGAAGAAAAACTGGGAAAAGAAAGGAGAGAGATGCAGGAAAAACATGAAAATGAAGTCAGCAGCTTAGTCAAGGAAATCCAAAAGAATGCCAAAGTAAAGAGCATGCTAAAAACCAGCTTAGGTCAAATGGATAAAACAGTTCAAAAAGATATTGAGGAGAAGAATGCTTTAAAAAGCAGAATTGGCAAGATGGAAAAGGAGATAAGAAAGCTATCTGAGGAAAACAAATCCTTCAGACAAAGAATAGAACTCGGGGAGATTGCTGAATTTATGAGAAATCAGGACTCAATACTTCAAAACCAAAAGAATGAAAAAATTAGAAGAAAATGTGAAACATCTCATTGAAAAAGCAACTGATATGGAAAACAAATTTAGGAAAGATAATTTAAAAATTATTGGAATACCTGAAAGACATGATCAGGAAAAGAGCCTTGACATCATTTTCACAGAATTACTACAGGAAAATTGCCCTGATATCGTAGAAGGAGAGGGAAAAATAGAAATGGAGAGAATCCACCAATCCCTCCAAGAAAGAGATCCCCAAAAAACCAACCCCAGGAATATTATAGCCAAGTTCCAGAACTCCCAAGTCAAAGAGAAAATATTACAAGCAGCCAGAAGGACACAGTTCAAATATCATGGAGCTGCAGTCAGGATCACACAGGACTTAGCAGCAACTACATTGGAAGCTTGTAGGGCTTGGAATATAATATACCAGAAGGCAAAAGAGCTTAGAATGCAGCCGAGAATCAACTACCCAGCAAAACTGAATGTCCTCTTCCAGGGAAAAAGATGGACTTTCAATGAACCAGGGGAATTTCAAATGTTCTGTTGGAATGGCCAGAGCTGAACAAAAGGTTTGATCTTCAAATACAGGATTCAGGTGAAGCATAGAGAGTGGAGAAGGGGAAAATATGAGGGACTTAATGATGATGAACTACATGTATTCCTGTATAGAAAAATGACACTGATAATACACATATGAACCTTCTCAATTAACAGAGCAGGTATAAGGAGCTTTTATAGATGAAGCACAGGAGAAAGCTGAACTTGAAGATAAAATATAGTGTAAAAATGGAGTCAATAGAAAAAAGGGAAATGTAATGGTAGAAAGAAAAGGGGGATAGGCCAACATATTTCATATAATAAGATTTTTCTTTATTACAACGAGCTATTGCAATGATATGGAATGGGGAAGGCAAGGGGGAATGAGGGAATCTTCACTCTCATCAGAGATGGCTAGGAGAGGAAACTACATATATACTCAATGGGGTATAGACATCTAGAGTAAGAAGGAGAGGGGGAGACAAGGGGAAGGGGTGGGGATGTGAATGATGGAGGAGAGGATGGACCATGGGGGGGAAGTGGTCAGATATAACACATTTTCTTTTTTACTTCTTATAAGGGGCTGGGAGTGGATGGCCTGTCCGGGACCATAGGGCCAGGTGGATGCTGGGCCTAAGGGGTGGTATGGGGGCTCAGGGCCTCTTGGCCCCAGAGCCAGGGATCTGTCTGCTGTGCCATTCAGCTACCCTACAACAGAGTCAGAGTGAAAGGAGAGAGAAAATATAGTTCATGGTAGCGGAGAGATATGAAAGGAGGGATTTGTGATCAGCAATGGCAATGGTGGAAAAATATAGAAGTAACTTTTGTGATGGACTTAACATAAAGAATGTGATTCACCTGTGACAGAGTTGGTGGTGTTGGAACACAGACTGAAGCACATTTTTTATTATTATTGTTTTTGGGGGGGTGCAGGGCAAATGGTGCTGGGTAGCCTGCCTGGGGGCCTCATAGCAGGGTAAATAAAAAAATAAAATAAAATATACTTTGAAAAAAACAAAAACAAAAGAACAAAAAAGTCACAACTCTTCTTCAACTTTTCTTAACCAGCTATGTGTGTGCCTGTATGCATTAAGTATTGTGTGCCTGCATCTACTTGTGAGTCTATGTGAAGGGAATGGTGTCAGTAAATGACACCTAGGATCCTTATAGTTAGTTGGAGGCCAACCTTTACTTGAAAAGAATGCCCTGTTTATCATACTAAAACACCATTCCAACTTTGTATCGACAATTTTCTGTAAAGGACGACCCACCACTTCTCATCATCAGGTCTACTTTGGATATTTTGATTTTTAATCTTTCTTACCCCTAATTCTCTGTTCTGCCCTTTGAGACTAGGAAGAGCAAGACTAATCCCTCTTCCATGACATGACTCATGACATACTTGAAAACAACTATAATGCTCTCTATCTTCTTTTTTCCAGGTCAAACATCCCTAGTTACCCTTATGACATGATCTCAAATTCTTTTTCTAAATGCTCTCTTGGATAGCAAATTCCCTTGCTCAAATATGATGCAGGAATTGAGCACAACATTCTACCAATATGCATTTATCGAATTCTAAGGTCACTCTCTTAACTTTCTTTTTTTTTTTTTAAAGGTTTTTGCAAGGTAATGGGTTAAGTGGCTTGCCTAAGGCCACACAGCTAGGAAATTATTAAGTGTCTGAGATCAAATTTGAACTCAGGTCCTCCTGACTCCAGGGCTGATGCTCTATCCACTGCACCACCTAGCCACCCCTTAACTTTCTTAATAGCTTAGATATTGGTTCATGGGATCCTCCTTCAACTGGCATGATTTGACCTCAATGATTCTTCAGTTCCTCCAACTTCAGTGCTCTGCGTTCCACCTCATCTCAAACACATAAGGAAAAATCTGCCTCTTGGAATCTTACCCCCAAGAGCTGAATTTCAGAGTTCCACTCTCTGACTGCGACCTTCTCTTTTCTCATCTGCTCCAGTGACTCACTCACACAGAACTTTCTCTGCTTCCATAATATGGCTTGTGCTTCCTACATCCATTTCTAATCTCTCAGTCATCTCACTGATGGAGCATACATTTGTCCGCACATCCACCCACACCACTCACATACTTTTTGTCACCTGCTCTCAGATGCAGGCTTGAGCTTATGATTTATAATTTAAATGTTTCACTTTGTGAAGTTCTTGAATCCCTTGCCCCCCCACCTCAAATTCCTTGCTCCCCCCACCCCTTCCCCAAATACAAATTCTCCTCTCTGTACGACACATATCAATTAATTTTCCCATTCTTCTTCCCTGGATGTAGAAAGTCCCAGGAGATAATCACATAACTGAACCTAACACCCCCTATTGTGTCTTTTAGGCTTGTTCCAAAAAGAAGAATCAGTTAGAAAGGGATAGAAATAACAAAGAAGAGAATTTAGGTTTTATGTCAGAACAAAAAATCCTAACAATTAGAAACAGTCTCCCATGGTAGTGAGAGAAATGATTATTTCTCTCTAATATTAATAGTTAATCATTAAAATTGCAGGGACCCAAGCTTTTCTCCCTGTCCTATTTTTTATCTCACAAGGAGAGAACTAAAGGGAGATAGACTTAACATTCTCCTCATAGGGGGTATTGCCACTCCACCCAACTAGATTTGACTTCTAATCTACAAGGAAGTCCTTCCCTTTGTGTTTCCTCAAGCTAATTTGGATGGAGGAGATCCTCTAAGGTACCAAAGGCTGTGGGGGGATTGCACATAGATGGTGCTCTCCCAGTTACCCAATTTGCAACACCCACTTTTCCAAGCGGATATAAATTATGATTCCACCTCCATGATTGGCACATTGGATAGTGCACTGGCTTTATAGTCAGGAGGGAAGTTTGAATCCAGCCTCAGTCATTTACTAGCCATGTGATGCCTCACATCCAGCGCCATCTCCAATTGTCCTGATTCCTCTCTGGCCACTGCGTCCAAATGATTCTGGAGGAGAAAGTGAGTCTGGTGACTTAGCACAGCCCCCCTCACTCAAATCCAATTCATGTGCTTGTCATGGCGTCACCTCCCTGATACTGTGGTCTTCTTTGGGAATGAAGTACAAAAACATTGGCATTCAAGAATGTCACTGATCTTTTATCAATAAAATTCTAGCATTATCAGTAAAATTATTAATAACCCAGAAATTCTATCTCTTGAATTTTTAAAATGTCACAGTAGAGGTCATCAAGCATTGTCTGGATGACGACCTATTGGTCATGTGATAGAAGTAATTACACTGGGATATGAGTTGGATTGAGCTTTGATTCCATAGCTCTCAAATTCCATAAGGTAAGAGTAATTTCCTTCTCTCCCCTCCCCCCCTTTAAAAACATCCGGACTAGTAATTTCTATATCATAAGAGCTCCCTCAATCAAAGCAAATTATCATTTTCTTTTTTTTTTTTTAGAGAGTGGCCCAAGGTGCTGAGAATTTAAATATCTTGCTCAGAATCATACAGCTAATTTATATTAAGCTTTTTTTTTAGGTTTTTGCAAGGCAAATGGGGTTAAGTGACTTGCCTAAGGCCACACAGCTAGGTAATTATTAAGTGTTTGAGGTCGGATTTGAACTCAGGTACTCCTGACTCCAGGTCTGATGCTCTATCCACTGAGCCACCTAGCCACCCCTTGTATTAAGCTTTAACACCTGTCTTCCTAACTCACTTCCTTATCCACTGCACCTTCTACCTCTCGTAGCTGTTTTAAAGTTTTGTATAAGGATCCAGTTTTCTGGTCCATGGGTCAGGGGAATGGGCTTGAGAAAGGCTGTGGGGAGGAGACTCCCATCTCTGTGCTTATATGGCTCACCCTACCCTCTCAAGTCCTGTTTGCCTATTAGTGACCAAGGAACCCCATTAGGGATTAGGAGTGAGAGAGGAGATGAAGAAGTGAGAAGAGGTGAGGCTGGCTCTAGGCTTGTCTGGAGATTCCTTTAAACAGACACAGCTGTGAGAGCCACTGAAAGCAGTTTGCTGGCTAATTTCCTTAGGGACTTGTTTGCCACATGAATAAAATGAGTTTTGAATGAAGTGGTAGCCAAATCTAGATACTTCCAGTTCTAAATCTATAATTTTCTGAATTTAGCAAGGTTATTTCAAATTTTGTATTCATTAGAATGAGATGTAAATATAACTGGCAACCTCTAAGCAAGTTAATAAGTATTATTCTTAGTTCTTGGTGGTTCTTTTCTTTTTTGACTGTCAAAAGTAAAAGGTCATAGGTGAAGAGCTGGAAAAAACCTTTAAGGTTTTTAATTGATTTTGGTTAGAGTTGGTTATCTTTGGTTATAGACGAGAAGACTGAGACTCAGTGAAGTTAAATAACTTGTACAGGATGAGAGTTAATAAATAATCTGGGGTGGGATTTGAACCCCATTTTTCTGCCTTTTACTGCACAACTGTTTATTCCCTAAGGTACCCTCCTATCTTTCTCTACACAAGGTCTCTATCTTGGCCTGAGCAATGATGAATTTAGGGCTCCATGTCCATATTTTTCTGCTTCCCTCAAGATTCTTTATGGAAAATGGTAAAAGACCCCAACATTCAGAGAAAGAACGGTCAGAGATATTCCTGCCTGAGATGAGACTATTTGAGCAGTGGGAAGGACTTTCTGTTTTGAGTCTCAATTTGCCCTCTGTGATTGATTCTTGTGGGAATAACTATATTCATTCACTTATGTAGTTTTCTTCTCTTGGGTCCCTCCTTCATGGTGAAAAGAAAATCAAAGAAAAGACTTCTGCACCTAATCCCCTCTCTTCCCTGGGATGCACTGATTTTCCTGCTTTGAACCATCAATTCCCAATGTCAGTGGAGGGGACCACGGGGACATAATCTACCTGATTCTCTGAGTGACTCTGGTAAGAACAGTGCTGCCTTGTGTGAAACATTTTTTAAAAAATCATTTCTTAAAAAAAAATCATTTCTTGTCTTGCAACTGTAGAAGTCCTTTGTGCAAAGCTGAATCCATTTTTTCTTGTCCCACTAGAGATGAAGGGTTAAATTAAAAGAACAGCATCTGATTCTAGAAGGAGTCTAGGGGAGAAGTGATCACTCCTGTTATCACCCTTGAATATTGTATCTTAGTATTTCTGTCACGCTCCTGCTACCTACCCATGGGACTGTTTGTTTCATGAAAAACCAAACCAAACCAAAAAAAAAAAAAAGCCAAAACACCACAAACTCCAACCTCGGTTAGGGGGAAAATTATGTTTGCCAAGGAATGGCAAGAGTTAGGATTCCTTTGGATATTCTTACTCTGACATATTTCACCATCATTGACACTGGGGAAATAAAGTAGACTTGTATCAATTGTCTGGTTCTCTTTCCTTTTCAAATTGGGGCTTAAATCCCCCTTCCCCCAACTTTCTTAGCACTTTATCACTTTCTCTCTTTCTCACTAATACATGGGCCATATTATACAAGCCATAGTATCAAAGAGTCTCATAAGCCATGTTCTTAGGGCTCACTAGGACCACAGGCTCCCCAGACCATAACCAAATGTAAAACAGTGACCTCTTTCTCTTATTCACCAGCACATTTTCCCCCCTTCCTAGATGGCCCTGAGTGTTTAAAGTTGAGGTGGACATGTGGCAGTAGAGGATGGAGGACCATCCCTTTCCTGAGACCAGATTCATTGGCAGCAAGCACCAAGGGAGGATGATTGATCCCATGAGCCCATAGGGCTAAGCTAAATGGAGAATTGACATCCTCCTCAAATACAGCCAGAGACAGAACTAGAAAAAAAGCTGACTGAGAAGTATCCCAAGAGGACCACTTGCTAAGTTTCTGAGAAACCAGAAGCTCTTATCCCAAATTCTTAATAAAATGGAAAATTTTTACTCTTGGTCCCCAAGACTGGTTCAGTCAAAGACAAGGTGAGTACCTAGGTATACCACTTTGAATCAACTTCTAATTAATGCCCCCTTGATCTAGGGTCTCCAGGCTCATTTTCCCCTTAAAAGGTATTACTTGGTGGGAATTTTCTTCTTTAACAAAGGAAGGAAAAAGTGTGAGGTCATTTAAATCTCTATTACCCTGGTTCTCCACTACTGCTTGCTGGGTAATTCTCAGGTAGTCATGGTACTTTTTTAGTAATTGAAGACAATAATGTCAAAGATTAATGCACTGCAAGGGTCACATCCTGTTTTGACTTTCTTTCTACCTCTATTATTTTGGAACATAAATTTCTGCGCTTTGGGCAGAGGTGGGAAGGAGATGAGGTTTATGGGAGTAATTCCAGAGACTATTCCACATGGAAAGCCAGCAGGCTTTTGCTAGTTTATTCTGAAATTAAACATTGCCTCCCCTCCCCACGATTATTTCCTCCTTCATTTTCTAGAAGGCAGGGCAAAGGGATTTTGTATTCAGAGTGATTATTAACGCAGAGCACAGGGGGCCTGGTTGCTCCTTCATTAATGTTGCATTTACAATGATCAGCCTCTCTTCATTCTGTTTGCTATCATGTTCCATAAATATCACAGGGAGATTCTGTTCTGGCTGGCTTCACAGGCAAGAGGGGGAAGAGGGAGAAGGAGGGCAGCCAGCAAAATGCTTACAGATTGTGGTCTCCTCTTCCTTGAGCCAGAAGCTCATCATTTGTAATCAGGGATTATTTTAAGGACACAATTACTCAGTTACCTGAGTAGGGCAACAAACCCAGATAGTAAATCTCTTTTCCTTTCCTGGAGGCAGCTCATGTGTGTGTATTGAGATACTCCAGAGCAGAGGGGAGCTTCCAAGTGGTCAAAGCACTCCCTTCATATTCATGAGTCAGGAGAGAGAGGGAACTGTTTTAATCTCACAGTTTCTCCTTCCCTGGGGTTTGCTGGCCTGGGGAGGCTTGTAAATTGAGCCTAGGAAGAAGACTTTTGCCTTGAAATACAAAATAAATATCACACCAACTCACCATCTCATAAAGGATATAGAACAGTAAAAAGTTGCTTCTGGAGTGGGTGGGGAGTCAAAAACTTTCAGGTTTCTTTGAAAGCATCTTCCCACCCTCCTTTTTGGAAAAGAAAATTTCAATTACAATGGGCAGTGGGTGAATAGTGGATTAAAGGCTGGCCTCTCTCTGGAAAATGTGAGTTCAATCCAGTTTCTCACATCTATTAGATATGTGACCTTGTTCATGTCACTATCTCTCTCCAAAGTTCCAGTTTCCTCATCTGCAAAATGACATTTAGGGTTGTATGTCCTCCAAGTTCATTGCACGACTTTGGGAAATTCCCTTTCCCTCTCTAGTCCTCAGTTTTTTCATATGTGAAATGAGAATGGAATTAGATGACTTCTGAAGCCTTTCGGGTTCTAAATCTATGATCCAGTGATTCCTGGGATTTTCTTCAGATACTGACAAATTTTGTGTGTGTGTGTGTGTGTGTGTGTGTGTGTGTGTCAGAGAGAGAGAGAGAGAGAGAGAGAGAGAGAGTGAGAGAGAGAGAGAGAGAGCAGAGAGTGAGATGAGAGACAGAAAGCAAAGAGATAGAGACAGAAAGAAACAGAAAAAGAAACAGAGAAGAAGAGATACAAAAATGATAGAGGGAGGGAAAGAGAGAGAGGAAAAAAAGACAGAGGAGGGAGGGAGGGAAAGAGAGAGAGAGAGAGAGAACAAAAACAGAGAAGGACTGGGAGAGACAGAGAATATGAGTGAGTTGAGTGTGTGTGTGTGTGTGTGTATGAGAATGAGAGAGGGGGAGAGAGAGAGAGACAGACAGACAGACAGAGAGAGATGAGAGAGAAAGCAAAGATAGATAGAGACAGAAAGAAACAGAAAAAAAGACAGAAGAAAAGATACAAAAATGATAGAGAGAGAGAGAGAGAGAGAGAGAGAGAGAGAGAGAGAGAGAGAGAGAGAGATTCCCTGAAGTTTGCGATGTTTGCCTGGGAAAGTCATTGAGAAGCCAATTGCTGATTGATCCCAGAATTCAAAGTGGAGATTTGTTTGGACAATATCCATTCATTTATGGTCCATAAAGCAGCATCCTTATGCAAAGCACATCTGGGGCTATTTTCAGGTACTTAGAAGCAGCTACTTAAGAGGACCCCCCCCCCCATGAGGCACCGTTGCATCTTTAGTCATTAATGAACCTGATATTTCCTTTTCTCTGGTGCTTTGTTACTGTAGGGGATTCGCACCTGCATTTGTTACCTTGAGCCTTCCATCAGTGCTCTGAATAAAGCTAGGTAAGTGTTATCATCCCATCTTTTCAGATCAAGAAACTGAAACTTGGAGGGCGGCAATGACTTGCCCTCAGTCACCCCACTCTCTGATGGGCCAGCTCGGACCAGAGCTTCCTGCCTCTTGCTCACTCCTCCCCAAGCAAAGCAAGCCATGACCCCAAACCACAGCCACAAAGATTCCAAAAGGCTCCCCTGAATTCCAAGGTCTGTCTTTGCCCTTTCACCCAACCTTTCATTGGAGTGAAAGCAACCACTCCCACCTCCTTCATCTCTCCTTTAAACTTAGGGAAACTCAATTTCCTCGTGAAATTCAAAACAGCACCAGAAAAGAAAGGAAAAACCACAGTTTAATTTGTTTGTTTGAGGGCAGAAGAGAATATAGAGAGATCAACTCCTAAGATGACTCCTAATTGACTTTGGGCCAGGGGACAAGAGTCCAGTCCTGCCTGCCTGTCCTCAAGGAAACCCCACACGGTTTCCTCTTTAGTATTTAAGAGCTGCAGGTCTCTGATCTGTGGGAATCCCTTGACTGTTCCTGAACTTGAGGATGGTGAGGGCTGGAGAAGCCTTTGCTAAACACTCCATCCTTGCCTTTGTGCTCTGGATTCCTCTGAAAGCCAGAGTCCCCATCAGATGCAAAGCATGAGAAACCAGCCCACCTACCTTAAATGAGTAGTAGAAGGAGCCCCACTCCTCCTCTGCCACTTCAGGAAAGGTCACAGTCTCTTCACAAGTGACCAGGGGGTTGGAGTCCAGCGGCTCTGTGGTCCCATTGCCGGCCCAGCTGCCCTCTGTGACATTGACTTGCATCTCGTCAGGGAGCCCCTCCAGTGCACCCCTGGCTTGCCGGTCACCGTGGTCAAGTCAAAAGCCCCTTTGGGCTCCCCCCAGAAGAGCAGAGCAGCACATTCTGGCTCAGCTTTGCTGCCCCTGCCCAGCGGAGGCAGGCACAAGGCTTCAGCAGAGGCGAATGAGCAGAGGCAGAGCTGGAGAGAAACCTTTTCTCAGGCTTCCTCAGACTTCCTCAAGGAGGGGGCTTCTGATGCCATGGCTGATGTGCCCCTGCCAGCTGGGCCCTGGGTCCTTCACAAAGCCACTCATTCCTTTCTTTCCTCAGAAAATGCTTTTAGGGCTCATTCACCTGGAGGCTTTGGTCATGCCCAGGTCCAGGTCTCTCTTCTAGGGAGAGTCTTGGGCCACTGATCTGTTTCCTGATTTCAGATCTGCTCCCTGTCCCTCCTCCAGCTTAGCAATTAGAGACATCATCAGAATTGGAGCTTTCAGTGCCTGCCTTAAACTCCTCACATCAACTGGCATCATTTATCTCTTGGAGCTGAGATCTGAGTGAATTGTGCTGTCCAGTCTTAGACCTGCATCTGAGATGTCATAAATCAGTGAATAGCAGTCATTCTGGATGTGAAAATCCAGGTGAGAGGGAGGAATTCTGTCTATTGGTGTTCCACCATTTTAGTCATGACTTACTCCATTTGGGGGTTTTCTGGGCAGACAGACTGGAGTGGTTTGCCTTCTCCAGCCCTTTTTTCAGATGAGGGTGAAGTGACTTGTCCAGGGTCACACAGCTAATAAGTGTCTGAGGCCAGATTTGAACTCAGAAAGATGTTTTGCTGATGTCAGATCCAGAATCCTATCCATTATACCACCTGACTGACCTGATTCAATCTATATTTAACCTTAAAAGCCACTCTCAGAGAATGAAAAATTCTTAATCCAGGGTGAATTGTATAATTCAATAGAAGGAAAGCAGGATTAGGAATCAGAGCCCCTGAGCTTCAGCTCTGCTAGAGTACCTACTATCTGCCATCCTGGCCAAGTCATTTAATTCTCAGTTTCCCCATGTGTAAAATGAGGGTGTTGGATCTGGTAGCATCTGAGGTTCCAGCTCCAAATCGATAATCCTATCCAACTGGTCCCAGCAACCATCTTAACAAAAATCCTTGAACACCCAATCAAAAATCATGTGATTTTTGCTTGAAAACCTCCAGTGACGGGGAGCTCACTATTTCTGGAGGCAGCTTATTCCTTGTTACCCCCGTTATTAGGAGTAGTTTGCTGACATTGAGTTAAAATCTGCTCACAGCCTTCAGTCATTGTAGTCTCTTACTGCAAATAGGACCAGAAGGAATGAAATTTGCTCACATTGAAGAGTGCAGACCAGTAGCCTTGGAGCCAGGAAGGCATGAGCTTCAGACTTAATGCATTCCTTCTGTGTGGTCCCAGACGTGCCACATAAACTCTCCCTGCCCTAGCAATCTGGAAGACTCGAAGTGGCCATGGGATTATCTCTGGTGGGAAAGGGAGCTTCTACACCAGATCTGGGCCAACAAGCCAGGGAGAAATGGGTGCATTAGGCCTATATATGACATTGTCGGTCTTCCTTTCTCCATTCTGTCCTGCCTTAAAATCTACCTTCTACATCCGTCATCATATCAGGAGCAGTTTTTGTATAATCTGGCTACATTATTATGCTTTAATTTTATTCTTAAATTCCACCTTCTTTTTACTTGACATTCAAGGCCTTCACAATTACCCCCTTGTCTTTCCAGCCTAATGTTGGATGACTCCCCCTACTCATTTTGCACTTTGATCAGACTGAGCCCAACCCTCTAACCCCTAAGCTCTCTTGCCATCATGTTTTTGTTCATGTTGTTCCCATGAATTGTTCTTTTCTTCTTTTAACCTGTTCTCAAGCCTTCAAAAATCAACTAAAATGCTGCCCTAACCCCCCAAGAATCTTTTCTTGATAACCTTGATTAGTGCCTACCTTCCACCTTGGCCTGCTACACTTATGACCTTGTATATGGAAACTATCTCTGGTGGAGACCTCTCAGACTTAGAGGGTAAGTTCCTTACAAAATGGTCTGACTCTTGCCAAACCTCTGTATTTCTTTAATGCTAGGCAGGAGGAGGATTCTACATACTTAGGTACTTAAACTATATGCATTTCCCCACTTAGTTTTTTCATTAGCATGCAGACACAAAAGTATCTACACCCTAATCCCAGTCTGCAGATTAAATACAAGTGGCTAACTCCTTGGGCAGTTGGATGGGGTGGTGGATAGATTGATGGGCCTAGAGTCACTGTTTTGAGTTCAAATTGGTTTGAGACATAGTAGCAGTGTGTCCCTGAGCAAGTCATTTATCCTAATGAGCTGGGGAAGAAAATGGCAAACAATTATCTTTGCCAAGAAAAGCTCAAATGGGAGGTCATGAAGTGTCAGAGACTGAAATGTCTGAATGATGACTGATAACTCCTTTAATGGTCAGAATTCAGGGGAAATAAAGAGCAAAGAATTATGTATAATGCAAAACCATACAAAACTAAACCACAAACAACTTGCATCCTTTAAAGGAAGCAAAGTTTCACGTAGGTAGGAAAACTGAAGGTTGCCTTTCTACTCTTCTCTTCCGTAAAAGCTGATTGTGAAGTATTCAATGACTCTTATTGTATGACCCTGGGCAGGTCATTTAATCTATTTCTCTGTTTCCTCAATTATTAAAAAAGGATTAATACCACCTACCTCCAAATGAGAATATTTGTAGAACTCCCAGCACAATTCCTGGCAAGCTTAATAAATTCTTGATTCCTGCCTTCCTCATTGGCTAGTTTCAGGATTAGAGCTGCATTTCCCATTGTTATTTCCTTCACTTTTTGATGACGTAAATTTTAGTTAAGGCATGTTAAGAATTTTCCAGTTACTCTGCTTTTAGCATAGAGAGTAACAGAAGATGATGAAATTGTTGAATTTCTTCTGAAATGCTTTGTCATGTCTTAATATTAGGCTTATGATTTATTTCTTCCTTTCTTTTGATTCAGTGATCTTTATTATATTTCCCTAATATTATTTTTTTCCTTTCCCTTCATTCATTTAGGGATTCAAAATAGTGGAAATATTAAATCACTTCTATATCACAATAAGGTCAAAATGGGTACCAGATTTAGACAAAAAAGTGATATTATAAACCAATTAGGAGTAAAAAGAATAGTCTATTTGTCACATCTTTGGAAAGGGGAAACGTTTATGATCAAAGGTGAGAGAGAACATAAAAAATGCAAAATGAATAATTTCAACTAAATTAAAAACTTTTTGCACAAATAAATCCAATGCAACTATGTTTAGAAGGAATGAAGAAAGATGGGAAACAATTTTCAGTTATATTTCTGGGAAAGAATTCAGATCTAAAATATGGAAAGAACTGAGTCAAGTTTATAAGAATACAAGTCATTCTCCAAATGATAAATGGTCAAAGGATATGCACAGGCAATTTTCAGATGAAGTCATTAAAATTATTTATAGTCAAATGGAAAAAATGCTGCAAATAATTATGAGAGAAATGCAAATAAAAACAACTCTGAGGTACCACCTCACACCTATCAGATTGGCTAAAATGACAAAAAAAGAAAATGATCAGTGATGGAGAGGATGTTGGGAAACCAGGACATTAATACACTATTGGTGGAGTGGTGAATTGATTCAACCATTTCAGAGAGCAATTTGGAACTATGCCCAAAGGATAATAAAAATGTGCATACCCTTAGATTCAACAATACAGTGGCCTGTATCCCCCCCAAAAACATATAAAAGGTCAAAGGACCCACATGCACAAAAATGTTTATAGCAGCTCTTTTGATAGTGGCAAAGAATTGGACATTGAGGGGATATCCATTAAGTGGAAAATGGCTAAACAAATTATGATATGTGAATGTTATGTAATACTATTGTTATGTAAGAAATCATGAATGGCCTGACTTCAGAAATGCTTGGAGAGACTTGCATGAATGATGCTGAGAAGAACCAGGAGAACATTAGACACACTAAGAGCAACTCTGTAGATGATAAGCTGGGATGGGTGCAGTTCTTCTCAGCATTCAATTATCAAAGACAATCCTGAGGCATCTGTTAAAGAAAATGCTATCCATATCCAGAGAAAAACTATGGCTCTGAATGTAGAGCAAAGCATACTATGTTCACTTTTTAAAACTTCTTTTATGTTTAAAAAAAAGTTTAAATCAGGATCCAAAAAGATTAAGAGAAGTCCAGTTTCTAGAATCCAAATGCTGTACTTGGAAAGTTGACTTTAAAAAAGTATGATGTTCATTTCTGGGCATTTCTTGATAGGAAGGGCATTGCTACTGTTGTTCCATGGTTGTTTTAGTGAGATCTGACTCTCCATTATTCCATTTTCTTGACAAAAAAATGGCCATTTCCTTCTCTACCTTATTTTACAGATGAGGAAACTAAGGTAAATGATGTGTCTTTCTCAGAGGAACATAGCTAGAAAGTGTGTTATGGCACATTTGAACTCAAATCTTTTTGACCCTAGACCTAGTGCTCTGGCACCACCTGGATATCCCAGTGAGGACTCTGGTATGGAGAAAGCATTCAGATAAAGATGGTGGTATGTGGGCAGAAAAGTAGCTGAACATTCTAATATTCCCACCTAAACAACTTTAAAATAACACTTCAGCTCAAATTTTGAAGAACCAGAGCTAACAAAAGATTGGTTGAGGCATTTTTCCAACCTAAGATAAGTTAGAAGGTTGGCAGGAAAGGTCTGTGGCCCACAGCCCTTCAACACTAGCGTCAGGGATGGAAGTCATCTGATGGCAGCAGCAACTTCGGGAGTTCTCAGTTCACAAATGGGAAGAGAGGTGATGAGATCATTTGCTGGTCCTGGCTGTAAGACTCTGGTGCATTGTACAAAGGCAATTTTGGGTTGCTGTGCCAAGATGAGGAGGCGCACTGACCATTGTGGCAATAAGGGAGCAAGTTCCCTTTCTGGGAAAAGACCGGAGTGTAGGCCAGAAGTGGCCACATCTCTCCTTTGATCATACCATCTGAAAAGGACAGACACATAGAGCTCGCTCTGAAACTAGCAGTATGAAAAGCCTGAAGCTCAGGACAATGCTCCCTTGAGCCCAGGGCCAGAGCCCAATTTGAATACATAGTTAAAAATCAAGAATTGATTGAAAAGCAAGGAAATGACAATGATAAGAAAAAAATTTACTGTAAAATATGGTGCCAGATCAAGTAAAAAACTCAGAAGACATGGATGTCAAAAAAGCTACAAGCAAAGCCTCAGAAAAAATGTGAAGTGGACATAAGCACAAGAACTCTTGCAAGAATGCCAAAAAGATTTTAAAAATCAAAATCAAGAGTTAAAGGAAAATTGGGAACAAATGGAAGTGATACAAGAAAATTATGAAAAAAGAATCATAGCTTGATAAAAAAGTTTACAAAAAAGAATAAAATACCTTAAAAACAGAATTGGGCAATTGATAAAAGTCATAAAAATTCACTAAAGAGAAGAATTCCTTAAAAAGAATTGACTAAATGGAAAAAGGAAGTATAAAAGCTCACTGAAGAAAATAATCCCTTAAAAATTAGAATTGGGCTCCATCAGAATCAAGAAACAATGAAAGTCAAAAGAATAAAAAAATGTGAAATATTTCATTGTTTAACTATGATGGAATGATCTAGAGATAATGAAGGAGTAAAAAAGAAAGATGAACTGGGAAATGAAGGAAGAGGAAGAATTGGGTGCATATGGAAGACTTTTTTAGAGTGAAGGAGGAAATAGGGGTGTATTTGGCAGGCAAAGTTTGAATCTGATCCTTGTCACAACTGGTTCAGTGATGGAAAGTGTGAAAATGTGTGTGTTTGTGTGTGTGTTTTCAAATGAGTGTAGAAATCTCTCTTATCCAGCAGGAAAGTAGAAGGGAAAGGGGATGAGAGAAAGTTGGAGGTGGAGAGCTGATAAGAGGGAGGGCAGATTCAGAGAGTCAGTGTTCAGAAGCAAAATCAACTTTTGAGGAGGGAGAGTATAAAAAGAAGAGAGAAAAGAGGATAAACAAGGGAAAATAGCATGGAGGGAAGTACATAATTAGTTATTAAAAATGGAATGTGAGTATGCCTATAAAACAGAAATGGAAGAAATTCAGAATCAAAATCCAATAATATTACTTAGACACACCTGGAATAGAAAAAAATAGATAAAAATAAGGCACTGAAAGAGAAGCTATTGTGCTTCAGCTGAGGTTTTAAAAAAAGGTAGGGATGGCAATCATGATTTTAGACCAAGCAAAAACAAAAATAGACTGAATTAAATGAGATAATCAGCAAAACTACCATGAGGTAACTAAATGGCTCATTGAATAGAATGCTGTGCACGGAGTCAAGAAGCCTCATCTTCCTGAGTTAAAACCTGGCCTCAGATATTACAAACTGTATGACCTTGGACAAATCACTTAACTCCATTTGCCTCAGTTTACTTATCTGTAAAATGAGTTGGAGAGGAAATGGCAAACTACTCCAAAATCTTTGCCAAGAAGACCTCAAATGGGATCATCAAAAATTGTAAACAACTGAACAATGGCAACAATAAAATACTATAGACATTAAATTAATATTAATACTAAGCACATATGCATCAAATGTTATTGCATCTAAATTCTTTAAGGTAAAGTAAAATTAGCTATGGCAAAAAATAGAGAATAAAACTACTAATGGGGAACCTCATCCTTATTCTCTTAAAATGAGATCTAACCATAAAAAATAAGAAAGAAGTTAAAGAGATGAAAATTGAAAGGAAATAGAGTACTTTTTCTTAGTTGTACATGACATATTCATAAAAATCGACCATGTATTGTGGCCAAAAAAACTCACAACCAAATGCAGAATAGCAGAAAAATTAAGTATATCCTTTTTCAGGCCACAATGCAATAAAAATCATATCCAATAAAGGGAAGATATAAAAATTATTATAATCTAATCCTAAAGAAGGAGTGGAGCAAGGAATGGATCATAGAAAAAAATCAGTATCTTCATTAAAGAGAATGACAACAAATAAGACAACATGCAAAGTTTTGTGAGATGCTGTCAAAGCAATAATTGGGGAAATTTTATATCCTTAATTATTTACATCAAAAAAGTAGATAAAGAGTAAATCAATGAATTGGAAATACAATTAAAAATACTTCTGAAAATCAAAAGAGAGATTAACAAAATTGAATACAAAAAAACCCAATGAACTAAAAAATAAAACTAAGATCTGGTTTTATGAAAAATCAATAAAATAGATAAAATTTAAAAATAATTAAACCAACTTAAGTGTAAAAAAATGAGAAGGGTGAAATCTCTACCAATGACAAAATTAAAACAATTAAAAGAAATTATTTTTACTAATTTAACACTAAATCTGACAATTGAATACTGATAAATGAATTTATACAAAAATATAAATTTTCCAGATTAACTGAAGAGTAAAAATTTTTTTAAATAAACCATCTTAGAAAAAAGTTGAATAATCTATCAATATAAAACATAAGAAAAAATCCCTTGTATCAGATGGTTTCACAAATAAAAAATCTTTCATATCTATAAAGAATAATTCAAAAGCTACAGAAGTTTCAAAAACAGGCAAATAAATTCTACCAAATTTCTTTAATGACATTACTATGGCTTTAATAACTAAACATGGAAGAACAAAAACAGAGAAAAAATTGAATAACCAATTAAAATACAGGCAAGGAGATGATAGCACCATATGACAAAGATCATACATTAATGACCAAGTGGTATCCATATCAGAAACATAGAAATCAATCAATATTGGGAAAACAAATATAATATCAATAGACTTGGGAAGAACTTTTGACAAATTACAGCACCCACTCCTATTAAAAAGACTAGAATGCGTTGAGCTGCTCCTCTGTCTTTGGAGGACAGCCTGCTCTGGGGAAGCATGATTCCCCACTCCTTTGCTCATCTTCCAAACTTGTCTACTAGTGATGCTGCTTGTCTTGCTGGGAAGCTAGCCCACTCTGGGGGAGGTGATCCCTCCCTTCTTATCTTCTATATTACTTATTCCCTGATTGCTTGTTTTCCTACCAGGCAGCCCACTCTGAGGGAGCATGATTTCCCAAATAACCTCTCACTCTCTTTCATCTGACCTTTATGTTCTCACCAACCCAGATTGCAGCTATTTCTTCTTATCTCCATTAATTCTACTAAAATTCATTATCTTGATGCTTCTCCAAAGAACAACCTGTGAACTTTTTGAGGTAGTTTGTGAACTTTTGTGAAAACTATGAATTAAAGTTTAAGCCCTTCTTACCTCCCTGAGGGGAAAAAAAAACACTAGAAAGCCTAAGAATAAATGGAACTTTTCTTTTGGTAAAGAGTATTTTTTCCAAATACATGTAAGATGGTTTTCAACATTCATTTTTAAAAGATTTTCAGTTAAAATTTTTTTCTCCCTTCCTTTCACCAACCCCAATGTACCATCATGTAAATATATTTCCACATTAGTTATACTGTAAAAGAAGAAACAGAGCAAAAGGGGAAAAAAACACAAGTCCTCCCCCTCCCCCAACTGAAAATAGTATGTTTCAATCTGCAGTCAGTTCTTTCTCTGGAAAAAGGTAGCATTTTCTTGGATCATTGAGAAGAGCTAAGTCAATCATGGTCGATATTGCTGATACTATGTGCAATGTTCTGGTTCTGCTTATATTACAGAGCATTACTTTATGTAAATCTTTCCAGGTTTTTTGAAATCTGCTTGCTCATCATTTCCTTTGACTCAGTGGAATACTATTATTCATGTACCATAATTTGTTCCATCATCCCCCAATTCAGACATTCCCTCAATTTCTAATTCTTTGCTACCACAAAAACTTGCTGTAAATATTTTTGGTATTTACCTGAAAATTCAGGTAAATCCTTTTTCCTTTATTATGATAACTTTGGGACACAGACCTAATAGTGGGATTGAGAGATCAAATTTTATGCACAGTTGGATTGCCCTTTGGGCATAGTTGTCTATTGCTCTCCAGAATAATTGGATTAGTTCACAATTCCATCAACCAATGTGTCTCAATTTTTTAACATCTTTTTTTTTAACATTTTATCAGTTTCCTTTTCTGTCATATTAGCCAATATAATGGATTTGAAGTGGTACCTCAGAGTTGTTTAAATTTGTGTTTCATCAATAGTGATTTAGAGCATTTTTTATATGACTATATAGATGACTTGGATTTCTTCATGGGAAATTATTTGTATTCTTATAAATTTGTATTCTTGTAAATGAGGTTTGTATCAGAATTTGCTATAAAAAATTGTTTCCCATCTTTCTGCTTTCTTTCTCACATTGGTTGAGCTGGGTTTTTTTTGTACAAGAACTGTTTAGTTTTGCATATCATAATAATCTCTATCTCTTATTCATAAATTCTTCCCCTCTCCACAGATCTGAAAGGTAAATGTTTAATCATGTACTCATTTTGATCTTATCATGGTTATGGTGTGAGATTTTGGTCTGTGCCTGCTTTCTGTTACAGCATCTTCCAGTTTTCCTAGAAGTTTTCTGTCAAAGAATGAGTTTCTCTCTCAGAAGTTAGATTTATCAAATGCAGATTACAAAAATCATTCACTACCATGTCTTGTCAGAATCCAATCTATTCCACTGATCTACCACTGCATTTCTTAGTCAATAGTAGATAATTTTGATGATTGCTTCTTTTTTATATAACTTTACATCTGGTTTGGCTAGGTCACCTTCCTTTGCATTTTTTCATTAATTCCTTGGATATTCTTGACATTTTGTTCTTTCAAATAAATTTTTAAATTATTTTTCCTATCTCTATAATATGATATTTTTGGTAGTTTGGCATGATGCTCAATAAGGAAGCTAATTTAGGTAGAATTGTCATTTTTATTATGTTAGCTTGGCTCACCCATGAGCAACTGTTTACATCTGATTTTATTTGTATGAATACAATTTATAATTATATTCATATAGTTCTGAGATTTTCATTAGAAAATGGACTCCCAAACATTTTACATCATCTACACTTATTCTAAACAAAATTACTCTGTCCTTTTGCTGCTGGGCTTTGCTGATAATATATGGAAATACTGATGATTTATGTGAGTTTATTTTATATCCTACATCTTTACTTAAGTTAATTATAGTTTTTTAAAATTGATTCTCTTAATACTCCATCTTATCATCTTCAAAGAGTGAGTTTGTTTTCTTAATGTCTAGTTTACTTCCTTCAATTTCTTTTTCTTCTCATTGTTAAAGCTAACTTTTCTTTAATGATATGGAATGATGGTGGTGTTAATGGACGTCCTTGCTTCACCCCTAATGTTATTGGAAAGGCTTCTTGCTTATGCCCTTTAAAGATAATGCTTGCCAATCATTTTAGATAGATAGTACTCACCATTTTTTTTTTTTAGGTTTTTGCAAGGCAATGGGGTTAAGTGGCTTGCCCAAGGCCACACAGCTAGGTAATTATTAAGTGTCTGAGGCCGGATTTGAACTCAGGTACTCCTGACTCCAGGGCCGGTGCTCTTTCTATTGTACCACCTAGCCACCCTGATTACTTAACATTTTTAAGGAAAGCACTTTAGTGTTTTTAATAGGAATGGAAAAGGGTTTTTTTTTTGGCAAAAGCTTTTTCTGCATCTAATGAGATAATCATATGATTTCTGTTGGTTTTGTTATTGATATGGTCAATTATGCTTATAGTTTTCTACTACTGAAACAACCCTGCTTTCTTGGTATAAATTCCACCTGGTCATATGGTGTTTCTTGTTGATAAATTGCTATTATCTATTTTCTATGTATAAAAATACTTATGGCAATTCTTTTTGTGATAAAAAAAAGATTTGGAAATTGAGGGGATGCTCATCAATTAGGGAATGACTGAACAAATTGTGATCTATGATTGTTATGAGATATGCTGTGCTATAAGAAATGATAAGCAGGGGCTGCTAGGTAGCGCAGTGAATAGAGTACCGGCCCTGGAGTCAGGAGTACCTGAGTTCAAATCCGGCCTCAGACACTTAATAATTACCTAGCTGTGTGGCCTTGGGCAAGCCACTTAACCCCATTGCCTTGCAAAATCCTGAAAAAAAAAGAAAAGAAATGATAAGCAAAATGGTTTTAGAAAAAAAATCTGAGAAGACATATGAACTGATGCACAGTTAAGTGAAGAACTAGGAGAACCATAACAGTAATGTTGTAAATTCTCCTAGAATACAATGGTCCCAGTCAATTCCAAAAGACTTATGATGAAAACTGTTAACAACCCCCAGAAAACAAACTGACAAGAATCTAAATGCAGATTGAAACATAAGTTTTCACCTTCTTTATTTTCTTGCTTTTTTTACAGCATGGCTAATTCACAGATTTGTTTTTCATGATGTGAACTATATTATTATATATTAAATATATTATGTGAAATATATTATTGATATCACATTGCTTGACTTCACAATGGGGGGATAGGTGTGGGAGGGAGGGAGAGAATTTGAAATTCAAATTTTTAAAAAAAAATTTGTTAAAAATAAATAAGAAAACAGGTTTTAGAGTACGCATTCCAGGATAATGAAGGGTTTCAATATCATACTATATTAGAGCTATCTGATATAACTAGCCATGATCCATCTACAGAAGAGAAAGTTCATGGTGGTGGGTATGAGAACTGTTTTCAAGTTTTTGGTGGGCTATCATGAGGAAATCAACTATGACCTATTGTGCTCGATTGTGATTGGCTTTAGGCAGTATTACTATAGATAATGGGTAGAAGTTGTAAAAAGAGAAATTTCAACTCAAAGTAAGAAAAATCCTTCCAACAAATCCTTCTAAAGCTACACAAAAGACAATGGTTTACCTTAGGAGAGTGACATTACCCTTACTTGAACAATATCTGGGTGACTGAGTTTGAATATGATTGGATGGGTTGGAGAGGGGATGCTTGTTTGACGATTGGTTGGACTAATTGGTCTCTAAGTGTGGTTCCAGTTTAAATGTTTTCCAATTATGTCATTTTTTTGTCTTTAAATTCCTATTAAGATAGTCTGTGTTTCAAATGTCTCTTCTATCCCCTGCAGTACAGATCACATAATAGGCACTCAATAAATAATTGTTGTTTTGAATTGCAACACACTGTTGCTGTAAACAGAAAATCAATCTGAAAACATTTATTGAATAGTTTCTGGGCACAGGAAACAGGGGAAGAGACTGCAGGGGGCTGAAAGAATCCATAGGAGGAGACATGACAAGTGCCTATGAAGTGTTATAACAAAATAATGAATGCCAAAATAGGATGAGACCCCCAAAAAAGCATTGCTTCAAAGATGAGAATTTTAAAGAAAATAATGAGAGTTTAGAAGAGGGAGCTAATTGTATGTTCTATCGTAAATTTGATTTGGGGGTTCATTTGATTTCAATAGCACAGAAGTGACCAGGCAGACTATGGCAAGACATTAGGCTGCATCAGTGCTGGGTGAGGCCAACTCAATCATCATTAAGGACAGAAGATATCCTCTGTGCTGCTTTTGCAAGATAATACACTGACAATTCCACTTTTAATCTCATCATACATATCACCACAAAGAGAATTTGGATTCTACCATGGATTTGGGACTCCAACTATCTGGATAATTCAACCAAATTTTCAAGTTAGCAAAAACAAAATCCTCATGTCTTTTTCTTATAGATGCTTTGTCTAAAAATCACATAATCTTGAATATTCACTGCTTCTCTTTCTGCTGCCATCTCAACAGAAGGAAGCAATGTGATATAGTTAAGGACTGTGGAGTTAGAGGATGTGAAGTTGAATCCTGGCTTGGTCTCATGGGTGGTTTCTGGCAAATCTCTTCACCTCATTTATCAAGTGATATATTTGGACTAAATGGTCTCTATTTCTAAAACTTTGATTCTGTGAAGTAGAATGAAGGAACATAGACTAATTTTTTTCTTGATTTCATGTTCTGGCATAGTCCTTTGACCAATCATTATCTAGTGGTTAGTCTTAGAGCTTGGATGGGGGACTGTTTTTCTGTCAAGGTTGATTTGGATATTTATAACATCATTCACCTGCTATATTTGGTCAAACATTTAATTAGTTCACCCCTAAAAATGTATAGATTTATTGAATTTTGTAGTTGCTGTGGCAGCACCAGACCAAGTGATTTTGATATCACCTGAGGAGTGGACATTCCACCATCCCTAATTTAGAGCTTGAAGTGGCCACAAAAGCCATGTAGTCCAATACCCTTCTTTACAAAGAAGGAAATTAAGGCCTAACTCAGTATTTTATCCAAGTCCACCAAGAGATCAGAAGACTCAAGATTCAACTTCATTCTCCTTAGATATCCTCTCTTTCTGTGACTTCTAGGACATTGGTCTCTCCTGGATGTCCTACCTGTCTGGTCTATCCTTTTCAGTCCCCTTCCTAGGATCATGCCCCTTTTCCTCCATGACAAAGCTCTATACTTTGGAGTGATCTCTTTTCTCTGCATTCTCTTTTCAGGGGATCTCATGACAGATTCTAAATAATAACTAGAAATTATCTGGTATTTTTAAGGTTTGAAGAGTGCTTCATATTTGCTATTTCTTTTGATCCCTACTACAACTCTTTGGAATAGATGCTATTATTATTTCTATTTTACAGATAAAAAGCTGAGAAGCTAAATAACATACCCAGTCTGCTGAGGCCACAGTAAAACTAGGGTCTTCTTCACTTCAAGTCTAGAACTCTCTCTCCCCACCACATTCACTAAAGTATTAAGGCACATGGACAGGCAGCATGGTAGTTTAATTGGAGGGAAGGGGAGGGAAATCATTGTTTGAAGCCCAATGTTTTGTTTGTCACTCAATTCCTTGGACTCAAAAGTTTCTGTTTCACAAGATATATTCTGCTTGAGATATCTGCATAGCTCATTCTTAGTGGGCATTCTCAACTCTGCCAGCTATCCAGAGGGAGTTCTTCTTGGAATGTCCCCTAGGGAATGCTATTATTTTTGCTTCCTTCTCTTCTTGTGGCAGCCTGTTTTAGCTCCACATCCAAAATTTGGGGGAAAATGAGCTTTCTAGTGCCTTGGATTTGCAATGAGAGCAGCCATCCTTCAAGATTGGCTCAATTGCTATAGTGCCTGACTTGCCATTTAACAATGTAGATGCCTCCTATGTTGGAGAAACCACTAATGAAGACAGCTTAGAGCATCTGCGGAAGTCCAAGTGTGGTCGATGATACATAGCCACCACTGTTCTATGAATTTCCTGGTTGTTTAGGGGAATAGACTTGCCAAGAGTCAGCTAGGATCTGGAGGGATATAACTTCTTTCCTACAAAATCCCTGAATAGGATATAGGGAATGTCTTTAAGTAATGACTTTTAAAACTGAGGAATGGATTAGCTACAGACCTAGATAACACTTTTAAGTATTTTCCTTAAGTGTTGTCATCAGAGCTCAGCTGTTGCCCCATTCCCTTGAGGTTTATATAGTTCAATGGATATTTATTTAACTGAGACTAATTTATCAGTTCAGAGGACTTTAGGATAAAATAAAAGAGAAAAAGTAGCTCTCAGCTATTTTGTGGTCAAAATTTAGAAAACAGAATCAGCTTATTTCAAAGTTGGAAGGAATTTCTTAGCAGTATGGCTGAATGGAGAAGAAACTAGACATGAAGACACAAGGATCTGGGTTCAAATTTTCCCTCTGATTCGGGCCATAAGAAAGTCACTGGACTTCTTTAAGATTGAGGTTTTTTTTAACTTCAGCAACAAGAAAGTAATATTTGTAGACTCAACTAGAAAGCCTCAGATACTTAGTAGCTGAGAGTAGGTCACTTAAACCCTCTTTGCTTCAATTTTTCACAAGTAAAATGAATTGGAGAAGGAAATGGCAAAATACTTCAATAGCATTGCCAAGAAAACCTCAAATGGGGTCATGAAAAATCAGGCACAACTGAAATGACTGAACAATAGCAAGAAGAATCAACTCCAGAATTGTTAGAAGCTCAGGCTAGACAAATGTTAAAGTGTGATATAAAGATTATGCAGGATTTGTGATGATACTGACAGGACTACTGTTTTTCATCTAGATCTGTGATTTCATTGATATAATGAACTCACAGTGAAGATTCTCACTTTACTAATTCAGACTAATTGTCTGTTCTTAGAAAGTTAAATGACTTGCTTAGAACTACCCAAGTTTCTTTTTTTAAAGAGTTTATTTATTTTGAGTTTTACAATTTTTCCCCTAATCTTACTTCCCTCCCCCCCCACAGAAGGCTATTTGCCAGTCTTTACATTGTTTCCATATTGTACATTGATCTAAATTGAATGTGATGAGAGAGAAATCATATCGTAAAGAAGAAACATAAAGTATAAGAAATAGCAAGATCAGACAATAAGATATCTGTTTTTTTTCTAAATTAAAGATAATAGTCAGTGGTCTTTGTTCAAACTCCACAGTTCTTTCTCAGGATACAGATGGTATTATCCATTGCAGAAAGCCCCAAATTGTCTATGATTGTTGCACTGATTGAATGAGCAAGTCCATCAAGGTTGATCATCACCCCCATGTTGCTGTTAGGGTACACAATGTTCTTCTGGTTCTGCTCATCTCACTCAGCATCAGTTCATGCACATCCCTCCAGGCTTCCCTGAATTCCCATCCCTCCTGGTTTCTAATAGAACAATAGTGTTCCATGACATACATATACCACAGTTTGCTAAGCCATTCCCCAATTGAAGAACATTTACTTGATTTCCATTTCTTTGCCACCACAAACAGGGCTGCTATAAATATTTTTGTACAAGTGATTTTAGCCTTTGAATGATGTTTTTACCCTTTACCACTCAAGTTTCAATGGTAGGATATGAACTCATATATTCCTGACTGAAAGAGCAACACTCTTCCCACTATACCATGCTGACTCTCATTATTATTATTATTAATAATAATAAAAATGAGAGTTGAGTAGATCTAATTTCTAATCCAGTCTCAAATACTAAACTAGCTGTGTAACCTTGGATAAGTCACTACACTTGTTGACCTCAGTTTTCTTAACTGGTAAGTGAGAATAACAGAACCTATTATGAGGATCAAAGGAGACATTTGTAAAGCTTTTGGCAGTGTTTGACATATATTTATGGAGATGCTTATTCCATATTAATAATAAATCATAATTTTATTTTTCTGTTAATTTGGAAGGGGGATTGTTACCCTTCACCTCTATTAATGTAAGCATAGAAGGTAAAGATATTTGAATAAAACAGCAGAGAAATAGGTATTAAGGTGTTTTCCTAAAAACCTAAAACAACATAATCACAAATGATCTAGTTTTAATCTATAAGAAAGATTTGTCTTTGCCCTGTAATAACTTTTAGGTATGATTTTTTGATTTGTTTAAGAAGAAAATAATTCATTGGACAACCAAATAAATTAACCACACTCTGGGGGGGATGTTAAAAGGAAGACTCATTTTCAGTAGTTTATTATGCTAGCCATGGAAGATCATGTCCATTTGGGGGCACAGACCCTTGCATCAATTCCAAAAAACAGCAAGGAGGGGGGAAGGGAAATAAGCCCAGAAGGGCTATTAAAATACCTCTCAGTCTCTTTTCCCAGGGAGCTAACTATCAGAGAGATTAGATGAGTAGGAGATGGTATAACTAGTGGGCAGTTGGTTCTACCAACGACAGTCACGGATTCCAGAGATAAACATGTCTCCTTGTGATGGTCAGACGTGCCTGCTATGAGCTCAAAAATGAACAGGCTCTTGAAGCTAATATGGGCTACTATTCTAACAAAAGAGCAATGGGATTTGTAAAAGGACCCTTTAGAAAGGAGTTCCAGTCTCAGAAACTGTGAGTTATATTTTGTCACTTGTATTCTTTATATGTGTGATTCACTTGGCGCTCATGCTTTCCATGGACACTGTATATCTGGGAGAAAGTGAAATGAAATAACTCACAAGGCACTTACAGAGAATTAATAAAATCATAGCCCCTGGTTTATGGGGTATTTGTACTAACTGTTCTCACTATATTTGTGTATAACTTTGCTAAAAGTTTAAGTCTATGGGATGATTTTGAATGAAAAGTATGCCTATGTGCATCTTAGTATATCTGTGACCTACAGTTGTAGAGCAGCCACCCAGATGTCACTCCTAGAATTCAAGGTAGAAGTCATTCCTCTAGGGACCCAGTCTCTGAGAGTTAATGGAAATTGAGAAGTTATATTTCAAAATGCAGAGAAACTAATGATGTAAAACTCTCTATGTTCCTGAACTTCACCAGGGGAGAATTATGTAAAACGTGGGGGGAATGAAAATTCCACTTTAGATTTTGTGATAAAGAAAAAATTAACTTGTTAGAATCTGAGGCATACTAAAGATTCAGGAAAGCAGGTAGCAAAGTGTTCAAAGAAAAGATAAGTAGCATCCCATGGCCTAAAATTCTTCAAGGGAAGTGAGCTCAGAATGAATGCTAAAACTCTCAGAAATGAAATTCTAAAAGAACAGTGGGGAAAATTCCCATGAGAAGAAAAAGGAGAAATTGTCTAAAGAAAACAAAAGGCATAAGCAGAAAAATGTATAAAGGGAATACAATGCAGAAAATGGAATGCATAAAAGAAAAGGGAGAATAAATATAAAATTTATGTAAAATAAAAAAATAGGGTCATGAAAATGTCTCAAAAACACAACTGCCCAGAAAACATATTAGATGTGAGAAATGATAAAAATTAAAAAAACAAAAAACAAAAGATTTATCTAGACTTTAGAATGCAAGAAGCTCAGGGGAGTTTTAACAGTTGGATAGCCCTGAGAATCTCCTATTCCCTCACCTCAATGGTTTGTGAAATGTCCATCTTGGATGAGATGGGTGAATGTCATATTCTTTTTGGTTACAAGGGAGTCTAAAAATCTATTTCTCAACTTTGCCTTTCATGAGAAAGCAATGAACTCTTTTATGTATTTGTATATTTACCCAATCACAACCTAGCTTTGAGCCCCCACACAATGGCTAACATAGCAACTGTGTAAAGTGCTATACTTCAGTAAGTGCTATGCATAGCTCTTGGCTTTAACTGAAGCAGAATTGCATCATCATCAGCCTCACCTTCTCTTCCAGAGTCATCGAAGTCCAATGACAAGACAAAAATCAGGGTGACTGACAGTAGCTGAGATGTAGTGGATGACCTTAGCATCTTCCCAGCACTTAAGTTTGCTCACAGAACCTGCCCCAGATACCTTCATCTGTTGGAACAAAGTTCTTGCATTTGCCCCCTTAGCGTGGGAAGTCTTCATATGCTTGGGTAGACAACCCTCTGACTCACTGTTGGGTTTGAGGTCTATTTAGTTACCTTTTACCTGATTTAGGCACCTGCTTTCAACATGTTGTCTTCTTGTCAAGTCAAAGGAGATAACAAATGTAAAGTACTCTGGAAACTTTAAATCAATATATAATTGGTAACTTTTATTATTTAGAGTTGGTCAGGAGACACCCTAAAAAGAGAGTATAAGAAAAGAGATCCCCATAGAATACTGAGCATTGCCATCTTGATCCAGGTGGGAGAGGCGAATGAAGACTGAAAAGGAGGAACCAGACAGGTAGGAGGATTGGGAGAATGGTGTCATAGAAGCTACAGGAAAAGAGGGTATCCAAGAGGAAAGAAGTTGACTCTTAGCTCTTCTGACCTCTTGGTGACATTGATAAGAAACATAGCCTCTCTTGGTGTTAATTTTCTCTTTTGTAAAGGGGAGAATTGTACAACTTAGGTTCTGCCATTGTTTCTGTCTCTAAATCTGTAAGATTATGATCTGGCCTTCAGGACAGACTGGTCATGAGGCAATGATGGATCGAAGGACCGTGACAGATGATGAAATGAAGAAAACCCTCAATTCTTCACTGTTTCATAGAATCGAAGAGTTAGAAATGGAAAGAAGCTTAGAGGGCATTTAGGCCAAACTCATCACTTGACAGATGAGGTGAAGAAGACAAATGAGATTAAGTGACTGAAACAGGATTCAAATTCACACCCTCTTCCTCCAAATCTGTTATCTTTCCCACTCTACCACTTCAATTGAGAAGATGGCAGGGAGGCAGTGAGTGTTCAATATTACCCAAAATTTGAGCCCCAGGAAGAAGAGAAATGGATGTTTTGCAAACAAAAAGTCATCACATCTTTGGACTCAGATTGTGGAAGCATTCAAGCAGCACAAGATTCAGCCACATCCATCCCTGATATAGCCTGGTGTTGCTACCAACTCATTGAAGCGCCTGCTCACTTCTGTACTACTGAAATGGAATGAAGCCAACATCTCAATTCACTCAGGAATGCACAATTATGTCTCTCCTCTAAACTCCCAGTATTTATGTAAATCACTCCTTTGTGCCAGCGTTCCCAAAAAGCCCTCCATCTTCTTCTTCTCTAGTTGAATTAGCATCTGTCCTTCAGGTCAGGCTGCAACTTTAAATACAACCTCCTCCCAAAAGCTTTCCCCTCACATTCCCAGTCATTAATGATTATTTTCACTTAGAATTTACTTTGCTTTGCATTTCTCTAAAGCCTTTCACAATTCTTCTATCCCTATTTGGAATGTTTTCTGGTATACTAATTCTTCACTAAAATGCAGCATCCAGAACTGAGCATCTTACTGTTGAAGGAATATTACCAAGGTCAAGTGTATCAGGAGTATTATCTCCATAGTTCTAGGGATTCCTGCCTTCAACTTTTGGAAACTTGTTCTCCAATCAATGGAGACACACACACACACACACACACACACACAATTTTATAAATTATTACAGAGTTAGAATTTCACCCCTTCTATTGACCCTGAAGTTAGGAGAACCTGAGTTCAAATCCAGCCTCAGATACTTGACACTTATTAGGTATATGACCCTGGGTAAGTCACTTAACCCTGACCACCTTGTATCCAGGGCCATCCCAAATCAACCTGACCCATATCTGACTTCTGGACCCAGATGACTCCATAGAAAAAAATGAAGTTAGTGTCTTAGCACAGCACCCTCTCACTCAGATTCATTTCACATACATGTCATGGTCTTCTTTGAAAACAAAGGATAAATGGCAGCAGCAGCAGCAACAATAACGAAGTGGGAAGGGGAGAAGAACTATTACATTGTGGGTTATTGTGGCCTAAGGGGAAAAAATCAAAATGATTTTATGGCCAACCTCTTGGTGAGAAGCCTTGAGACCTATTTTTTTGTTGTTTTTTTTTGTTTAGGTTTTTGCAAGGCAATGGGGTTAAGTGGCTTGTCCAAGGTCGCACAGCTAGGTAATTATGAAGTGTCTGAGGCCGCATTTGAACTCAGGTCCTCCTGACTCTAGGGCCGGTGCTCTATCCACCATGCCACCTAACTGCCCTACTAGTCTCAATTTCACATAAGTGGTGGGGATCTGCCACCCTAGAGGCTTTCTTGGGATCCTTAAGATCAATTCAAAGAATTCCAACTTAAAGTCAATGCTTTCCAAATACTATTCACTGTTGACATTATACGTGCTATATCATAACCTGGAAAATTAGAGTAGACATGCAGAGGAACTAGCACCTCAGTCTTGTCTCTATTCATAGTTCACTTCACTAGAGACTTTAAATAATTTCTCTTTTAGTGAGGTCTGGGCTTTAATCTCTTATTTGAATTAAGATAGCTCACTCCTACTGGAAGAGCTCATTCACTATATATTGTCTGATATAGTCCCATCTGTACAGTTTATTTTATTCTTGTTTCCTATTAGCTTTGATAAATGGGTTTATTTAATATTCATCTTTGAATAAGTGGTATTTAGTGAGAAGAAAATTGAGCTTTATAGCTTAGGGGTGCTTGTTTTCCATTGAGATTGTAATCAGGAGCTCAGTTTGAACCTAAAAATTATTTTACTTCAATGAACAATCCTCAGGGACTTGAAATGTATATGTGCATATAAATTTAATTATACATGTATGTGCATTATGTGTCTATATGTGTATCTATAGAGTCTAATGATGTGTGTATATAAATGTGATTATGTGTCTACATCTAAATCTATCATCTGTATTTCTTGTCTTCCCTAAAATGTGGCATCCAGAACGGAGCATCCTACCAATAGATTGGCGATCACACACACACACACACACACACACACATTTATAGCCCAGCATCTTCTCTCTGAGAACACTAGGATGGTGAGCTATAAGGTATTATTATCCACTTTCTTCCTAATAACCAAAGGCAGAGGAGATTCTACAGATATTTATCCGTAGCTTACTGTTAATCACACTCATACATACCACTGTTATCTACACATAACTTACATGGACAATAAATAGGCATATGCACCCCTACATTTGGCAGCAGTTAGTTAAGTCTACTCCCCAAACTGGTCCATAACTGTAATTGTAAGATTGCACAAGATTGTAGAGAGCTTTGAATGCCAAGTCAATTGAACTTTCCTCGTCAGACAATGAGGGTCAATCAGAGTTTACTGAGCAGTGTTATTTTTCTGGATATATCTGCACAAGAGAAAACATGATCAATAGTGACTTATATAAGAGAAGAAGAGAAAATACATTCTCAAGGTCATGTGGCATTGGCAAGAAGAATATGCCAGTCAGGTTTCAAAAGTGGAAGATGACAGATAGACACAGCAAATGCTTCATTCCCACCTATGAGATATGAAAAGACAGAGAGGAAGTTGCCTAGCATTTTGGATAGACTGTCACTGGAGATTTAGGGAAAATCATAGATTTATACAAGGTAAGACAGTAATTTGAATTCCGACTATTGCCATCATTAAAGTAATGTAAAAGTAAAAAAACATCATTATTACTGCCAAATAACTGAATGATTACGTGAATTATGGGGGGAGGGGATGGAAGACATATGTTGCGATAAAATTGACCCTAGCAATTTATTGGATAGAAGGGTTAATTTAAAAGGAAAGAAATGAGTAAGGGCAGAAAATGAAATAGAAAGGGTAGGAAGTAGGTATTTAACACCCTCCAGTTTCCAAGCCTTCTATCTGGGAGGCACTCCAAAGGATACAAGCTAACTCAAGTCTATTGAATTGTGATAAACTGTTTTTTTTCCCATAGAATCACTAATTCTTAGGCAAAGAATCTCAGAAAGTAGCTGCTCCAAACTATACTGAAACAAGAATCATACTTAGTGGAATGGTCAGTTAACCCCTTGTTTAAAGATCTATAGTATAGGTCAACCCACTATAGACTACCATAAAAATAATGAATTCAAATCCCACCTTTGAAAATAATTATGGGAACTTGGGCAAATCATTTAACCTCACTTAGTCTCAGTTTCTTTATCTATAAAACCAAGATAATAATAACACTGGACTCACAAGGTTGTTGTGAAGGTCAAAACTGAAAGTTCTTATAATACTAGTGTTTTCTCCTCCTCCTTTTCCTCTTCCTCCTTCTCTACTACCAACTAAAGTCAAATCCTGCCTCAGACATTTCTAAGGAGTGTGACCTTGAACAAGTCACTAAATTACCTCAGCTTCTTCATCTATAAAATGGAGATGATATCTACTTTCTAGGGAGATTGTAAAATTCAAATATCATTTGTAAAGCATTTTGCATACCTTAAAGTGTCATATAAACATGGTTATATTATAGAGCTTATTCCAGATCTGTTATTCACTGCATTGTGACCTCAGTGATATTTTTATTGTTCATAAAGTGAGGGATTTGGACTTTTTTGGTTTTTATTTATCCTTTGTTTTTGAAGAGGATCAATGATATCAAAAAGTGATGTCTTGACTCATGGGTAAATTGGATTGAAGTGAGGCATCAGCCTCACTTCTCTCTTTTAGAGTCACTGAAGTCCAATGGCAAGAGAAAAGTCAAGATAGGATGCCTGGCAATGACCCAGGATGTAGGGGATGAACTTGGTATCTTTCATGTCTGACCATGTACTTCATAGACCCTGCTTCAGCCAACTTCATGGCTATTGAAACAAACAGTTCTCATCCACTTATTTTACCAAGGGAAGTCTTAGAATGCTTAGAGACTCTGATAACTCATTAATGGGTTTACGGTCTGTTGGTTACCCTTAATCTGGTTAAGTCTATTTGCTGAGATGGCTTGCTGAGCCATGACCACTGCACCTGCTGTAATTTTGTGGAGACATAAGTAGGACTAAAGTGCCAAATAGTCACAGGAGGTGGATTAGCAGCCTCAAAAAGGGCTCGGAAAGCCCTCAGACCAGAAATGTTTATCCTCCTTATATGCCCTCTATACTTTAGGTCAGGAGTTAGGAAGATCTGAGTTCTAATCCAGATTCAGACATTTACTAGCTTTGTGATAGTGGGCAAGTCACTGAACCTCTCTTGACCTTAATCCATGGAGAAGGAAAGTGAATTTGGACGTTTTTTTTTCATACCTTAAAAGTGTCCTATAAACATGGTTATTCCTCCAGTCCAAATAACGTATGCAAAGAAAGTCACTAAACTTCTCCCTGGTCTATTTTTTTCAACTTTAGACTGTGGAAATTAGATTAGCTGACCTCTAAAGTTCCTTCCAGGACAGCTAGATGGCACAAAGGATGGGTAAACTCATCTTCCTGAATTAAAATCTGATCTCAGACAATTATTAATTGTGTGACCCTAGGCAAATTGCTTAATCAGTTTTGTCTCAGTTGCTTCATTATAAAATGAAATGGAGAAGGAAATGGAAAATTATTCCAATATCTTTGTCAAGGAAATATCAATTAGGGTCATGAAAAGTATTTTTTCCAGGTCTAGGTCTATAATGCTATCAAAGGGTCATTGGGACTCCGATGGTCTCTCTGGTTTGAAAGTTGACATCCCCAAATCTCACTATGAATATGATAGAGTGAAGAATGATATTTTCTGATAGTAAATAGGTTCCCATCAAGTCAGAAAATGGGAAATCATATACAGATTCAATTATGGCCCCATATGCCTCATTTTCTAGTCCACAGAAGCTAAGGCATCTTGAACAGAAATAGCGCATCTCCATTCTTATGTATTCACACTTCCCTTTCTTGGATAAAGAGTTGCAACAAGGTTCATACTTTAATGGAGCTGGGCTCATTAATAGATCCCTCCACTTGTTACCTTAGGCTTATAAGATTCTACCAAGTTCAAACAACATTTCCAAATGGCACTTTCCATACTTTTTTGTTGTTGCTGCTGCTGCTGTTTTGATCTAGACCTGAAATTGGGAAATTCCTCTATCAATGCAAAGTAACACTAATCTTTACTCTAAGGTGACTGGACCCAGCATAGTGAAAGATAGCCTCACTGTGGCTTTCCAGTCTTTTAAGTTTCAGAGACAGGTTTTGAAATTTGGTCATCTTCACTCCAAGGCTAGTCTTTTGTCCACTACCTCATTGGTCTTTGGGTATACCATCCCTAGTCCAGACAAAATGAATTAGCTTTTCTCATCACAGAGACATACCAGAACTTTTTTCCTGTCTCTTATTCTCCTGACCTGTACTTTTGTTTCTCTTTCCACTCATGATTAGCTTTGTAATAAACTGGAAAAATCACCATTTATGTGTTGCTCACAGAAATCAGGTATTCATAGTTGCCTTGATATTTTATTTGACAATATGGTTCACAACTTTGTTTCTTTTCTTCCCAAGCAGATTAGTTGTTGAGAAAAAAAGGTTATAGAAAAATACTAAATGTGGTCAGGATGAGAATTTACTGAACAGTCACTTATTGTTATTAATCAGCCAAAGTCTCCATTAAGAGAGGATTGAACAATGTCCTATTAAATTCTAGAAGAAAAAAAATGTTGAGTTTGTTCTTTTGGTCTATGTCATTTTGTAGATTTTAAAAGATTTATTTATTGACATATTTTATTCTAACATTAATGGAAGAATAAAAAATAAAATAAAAGAGAACAAAAAGAAGGAATGAAAGGAAAGAAAGGAAGAAACAAAGTAACAAAGAAGGAAGGAAGGATAAAAAAAAAAGAAGAAAGGAAGAGCATGTTTGATTCTTTTCCCCCCTTCTGACCTTGCCTATGTTTAACCAGAGAATTGGGCCCTGGGGCAAATGGAGAGACAATAGAATTTTGTTCTTCTGGAGTAAGGAAACCCGGAGATAAAGTTTTAATTTTTCTAAGTGTCTGAGGAGCAGGAACAAGAGATTGCAACATAGCTATTGGGGAATTATGGAATTTCTGGACACTCCAAACTTTCCATGTTTCCATTAAGGGAAGAAAAACATATGCCAAGGCAAAGTTGTATGTCACTCTTTTTTTTTTCTTGTTTTTTTGGTTAGGCTTTATTATCTTCCAAGATTTTTTTTCATTTTTTTTAAATTGAGGAGAAGTCTTTTCTCTTTGGCAATGGCACTAGTAATCTTGACTTTTGTCTTACCATGAGATTTAGATGTCTCTGGAAGAGAGAATGAGGCTGATAATTTTCTGTAACTTTATATCATTTAAATCTAATTCATCACTCTATGATGTCACCAGTTCTATTGAAAACTAGGAATTAACAACAACTTTATTTTTGATATAGAAACTCAGGCACTTGATGGTTATATTTCTGAATGAAGCAAATGTAAAGTTCATTTTTGCTAGTGTCTTGTGGATTCTATTTGTTCTTAAGTTTCAGCAATGAAAAATGTATTTTATTATTTTTTGAAATGTGATATAGGAATTTTTGTTTTGTCAGTAAGTACTAGATTCTTGTTTTTCTATATATGTTGCTCCAATTTTTCTATCTACTGACTTTAATCTATAAAAACATTCAAAGCATGTTCCTTATCTCCCTCGAGTCATTTTATTTAACTTTTTCAACTACTTTGTGGTTTCTTGTGGCATTCCATTTTCTATTATGACATTTTTTGCAGTTTTTGCATGATTGTTTCTTCCAAATATTTATTTTTCTTTTTTAATGCTATATATATATATATATATATATATATATATATATATATTTCATCATTAAGGTGTATTAAGCTTTAAAATATTCAAGCTACTGTGCAAAAAACAAAGAAAAAATGCAACAATCTTTCTCAAGAAGCTTACATTATGCTGGGAAAACAGTTATAGAGTTAACTACAAAGTAATTTAAAGAAGAAGAGAGGGCTAACAATAAAATTTCTTTTTTGTTTTACATAAACTAAACACAACTACAGTTGTGTTAGATTTTCTTCTTGCTTTTTATCATCTCTCTGATAGTCCTCCAGTTGATATTTCCTTTCCATTTGTTTTTGTTTTTCTTTTAGTTGTCTCAGTTCTTGCCATTCTGAGGTGGTGAAGATGAGTGGGTTTCAGACACTGCATCTTTTTGAGCTCTTGATGGAAGCCAAGAAGAGCCATTAGCGTATTGGAGAAATCATTAGGTATGAGAGGAAGATCATGCTACTTGCGTTTGGAAATTTCTAGTGCTGAGTATAGGGGAAGAGAGGGCATGCACAGAGGATACTTAAATTTTAAAAATAGTTTCAATGTACAATAGTCAAAAGGACTAACAGGCTCTTTAGTATTAATTTGCCTCCATACTCCCAATACCCATGTGATTGTCAGGATATTACCCTGACAATGATGCACAATTCTCATTCTCATTTTATGGATGAAGAAACTGAGAAAAACAAGTTAAGTGACTTGCCCACAGTCACACAGATATTATTTGTGAGGTCAAATTTGAACTTGGGTTTTTCTGACTCCAGATCCATTGCACTAGGCAATTCTTCCTGATATCAAGCTCAAATGTCTCTTTCCCACTTGCTCCCATTATTTTGGTTCTATTATCTTCCAAATAGAATAAAAGAAGACTCCTTCACATAAAAGTTCTTCAAATACTTGAAGAAAACCATCATATCACTATATTAAATGTTCCATTCCTTCAGCTGATATCATAAAGAAATAGACTCAAGGTCTCTTGTCATCCTTGTTGACCTCCTCTAGATATTTCAATGGTCTTCTAAAACTATAATTCCCAGAAGTAAACATAATGCTTCAGTTGAATTTTTATTAGGGAAGAAGAGAGTAGAATGATCACCTCCTTATTCCTGGAAACTTGCCCCTCTTAATTCAGGCTAAAATCACATCAGCTTTTTTTTTGGTTGCTTCATGATGCTGCTGATTGATGGTGAGTTTGATGTCCACTAAAAAACCACCAAATATTTATCAGAGCAACTGCTGCCTAATCCTGCCTCTCCTAATTGGGAAGGTGATTTTTGAATCAAAGTATAATGTTTTACATTTATCTCTATTAAATACTCCCAATAGAGAAAAATCCATATTTTTCCTCATTTTCAAAACTTAAGTTTGAGGGTTTTTTATCTTCTTAGATTCCAGCCAATGCTTGAATCCATCAGGTTCCTCTATCAGCCAGTATGTTACTTGTCTCTCTCAGTTTTCTGACATCTGCAACGTGGGTAAACATAACATCTATGCTTTTATACAAGTCATGATAGTTGTTTTGCTTGGTTACAAGAGACTTTGGAGGAAATGGGAATAATCCATAAATGTTTGCAAAATAAAAATACAATGTGGCAATAAAACTTTAAAAAAAAGAAAGTAGGGGTCACTTTATTTGTCCTATTTTTATTCCTTGGATCTTGGTTTGGCACACAGAAGGTGCTTAATAACTGCTCATTTGATTGACAAGAAGATGGGAAAATCTATGTTGTTTACTCCAACAGTCTTTTTGTCCTTCAATATTTTTTTGAAGACAAGTCTTTTAATCCATCATCTTCTTTTGGTAGGTTCTTGACTGTCTATTATGATTAACTCTTGAGGAAAACTGCCTCTACATTCTTCTTGCTTAATGAATTTATTCACTAGGGAGTTTCTGAATGAAGTTTTATTTATTTTAAGTGGCCTTCCCACATTTCCTTGTGATGATACAAGGCGATGTATTTATCTGATTGTAATTGGGAGTTAACAAAACATATACTTATGAATCCACAGGTGTCAATGTACAAGAAAAATCCACTCCTTTGTTTCATCTTGCTCCCAGAGTCCAATTGTCTCCCTATCCTTTCTAGGTTTCTGGGATCTTTTTTAAGATTGTTCAAGACAATGGGGTTAAGTGGCTTGGCCAAGGCCACACAGCTAGGTAATTATTAAGTGTCCACCTAGCCACCCCTGTCCACCTAGCTGCCCTGGTTCCTGGGATCTTTAACACACCTGAATTGCTTCAATTCATTTCTTATGTTTGTTTTTTAAAAAATAAGTTTCCAAGAGGCAGATTTTAATCCAAATATTAAGAAACTTCCTCAGATAAAAAGGCTAGACATGAATGGAATGGACTGACTCAAGAGGTTCACCTTTGTCAGAAATCCTAAAGAGAAGCCTGGATGACTGCTTTGCCAGGGATGGCATACAAAGAATTCTTGATCAGGATCAGATTTCAACTCTGAGAGAGGAAATCAGCCCAAACATCACTATTATTATCACGGACAAAATGAAAGAGAAGGAGAATTATGGATGAATCCAATGTTATAGCCCGATGGAGTGTAAGGGGGACTTATTGTGTAAGGGACTGCTGTGCTCATCCAGCCTGTACTAGGTGACTGGGTGAATAAAGGTCTGGTCCTGGGGCCAAGACTAGAGTTCAGATCCAGTCTTAGACGTTGTGTGACCCTGGGCAAATCACTTAACCTACATCTACCTCACTTTTTTCAACTGTAAAATGGACATCATAATAGCACCTATCTCAGAGGGTTGTTGTGAGGATTAAATTAGATAATATTGTAAAGTACTTAGCAACAGTAAATATTTATTTTTAGAGATGAAGAAACTGTGACTAATAGAGAGGATTGTGATTGACCTTATACAAATTAGAAAATAATGTAGAAAAGTCTTGTGTTTTCATCAGATGTCAGAAGGAACAGAACATATACACACATGGGATACCCTACAAATTTTTTCCCCTCCAGTTCCAAAAAAGTCTTTATATCTCACCAAAATATTGAAAAATGATCATTTTATGCACAAACCAGACAATATATATATATATATATATATATATATATATTTCATGTTTACTTTCCTAAACTAATAAAGTGACATTTGTAAAAAAACGATATAAAGACCAGTATTATATCTATTTTAATTCCATTCTAAATCTATTGAATGTTGTCCCTAACCCAAAACAAACAAACAAAATTCATGTGTGTTTTTCTCTCATATTGAGGCTTCTAGAGGTTTTTTATTCTTTAATGAAGCTTTTTATCAATTACCAAAGTTATTGTCCTCCATGGGGCATGCTGTACCTTTTAGCCTAAAGAATCCACACTGACATCTGAAATGCATGTAAGCTGACAGAAGGTACTTCTGTTTGACTTAGTCAAGGCTTTAATGGCTAAGTGCCTTTATTCCAGGGGGGAGTTGACTTGAGGATTTATTATAATGTTTACTCCAAGCTCACAGATTTATTTCCTACTTTAAAGAGCTCCACCCTGGAGAACTATTTACCTTATTTCCCCCAAGGCTCACATAAATTAGTTGTTTGGCTTATTCTACTAAAAGTTTATATTCTAGCTTTATAGTATATATCCCATTTGACAATGCAGGTGGTCCTAATTGGTCACTCCATGATATGCTTAGATAAAAAGGATGCCCTGGGGATGAAGAAACCACAAATCCTTAAATTGAATAAGAAGACAGCTAAAGACAGGGATGGAGCCCAGAGTATCAAATGAGTTTTGAGCACAGTCCAAGAAAAGGGAATATGGGAAATTTATTTAAATTTATGCTTTAAAGTGAGTTTAGTGTGATAGCTCTTCATAAAATTCTCAATGAGGAGATATCAGCTAAGTACATAGGATTCCCAAATAATTGGAAGATCTTCACTTAGTAATTGATAAGTGTTTAAGCTCCCTGCACCTCTCACTATTTATTTCTTATTTAATAAAGTACAGTCATCAAATGCTTATTTCCTAAAAGTATGTCAGGGCTTTTGGAAATAGTTTTTAATCACTTTAAGGAGCACAGATAATTCAGCCCCTTGGTGGACTATGATTCTCTTCTATTTTCTATTCATATACCAATAACTTATTAAAAAATAGATCATTTAAGGATTTTTGATATTGCTGTTACTTGTCAATGATCCCATTACCCCAAACCTCTCTTATAAATAAGAACTATATTTGAATAAAACAGGCCAACCCATCATCCATGTCTAATAATGTATCTTCCTTACACCCTTATAGTCTATCAGTGCTGAGAGGAGGTAGGTGCCCTTTGGGTTTTAGTGCTCTGATGTCAATGTGAGTCATTGCATTAGTCAGCCTTCAGGAGATTTTCAAAGTTGTTTTCCTTTATGATGTTAGGGTCATTGTATAAATTGTACCCCTGGTTCTGTTTCTACAGTGGTTAAAAATATCACAGAATCATGGATTTCAAGCTGGAAAGGACCCTATTAGAGATCACTGAATCCAACACTCTCATTTATAAGGGAAATGAGGCACAAAAGGTCAGGTGATTTGATCAAGATCATGCAGGTATTAAGTGTCAGAGCTGACCTTTGGAATTGTTTTTTAAAACCAATGCCAGTACCGCAGCTACCATTGTTGGCTATCTTCCCAACTTTGAATTCTTTATTTTTTTTATAAATGGTATAATAATGTTCAATGCATTCATATGCAACAATTTGTTTAATTTCTCAACCATTTAGTTCCTACTTTGTTTCCAGTTGCTTTTATTTGTTTTTTGCTTAAATAAAAATATTCTGTGACTATTATTTCTGTACATGTGGACCTTTTCTATGTGTATTTGAATTTCCTTACATGCATAAAATTTACCATCAAAACTCTAGTTTCAGAATGGATGTTAGCTTTCTCAAAGTGCTATATTTACTCCTTAAATGTAGTTTAAGCCATGGAATAATCTAGTTTAGTGGCCACCATTTTCTAGGAGAGATGGGCTGACAGAAGGAAATATGCTTGTAGAGGGTAATATAGAGAAATATTTGTAGGACAGAAGGTAATATTTTTGAAATATGCATCATCATTATTTTTGGCTAGGGAATCCATCTGCAAGATTATCGTTTGAGAGTACTTTTAAGTCAAAGAACTGAACGAACCCAGTTAGTATTTGATAGGTAGTTGTATTGCCTTGGCCTAGGTCACATACTCTGGATATTATAGGCATATATAGTTATATATCTATATCTATCTGTATATACATATATATCTCAAAGGTTTTTTCATTTGTAAAATGAGAGCGTCAGAGTAAATGGCTTCTGAGGTATCTTCCTGATCTAGAGCTATGATCTTATGGTCTTGTGTCACTTAAGTACCCTGGAACTCATTCTATTTATTTATTTATCAGATGAGGAGGTCAGACTTAATTTCTCTGAGATCCCTTTCATTCCATGATATTTTATGATACTATCATGAACTTTTAAAAAAAATGGAGATAAAGGGGCAGCTAGGTGGCATAGTGGATAAAGCACCGGCCTTGGAGTCAGGAGTACCTGGGTTCAAATCCGGTTTCAGACACTTACCTAGCTGTGTGGCCTTGGGCAAGCCACTTAACCCCATTTGCCTTGCAAAAACCTAAAAAAAAATGGATATAAAATAATTAAATTCTAGATGGAAGAATATTAAGCATTACTTTAAAGAGTATTGTAAGAATGTCATGTATTTGGGGAAAATATATTATTTATTCCTTTCAAACACAAAATTCAAAATACAGGTTTTTCAACAAGTGCTACTATCAGGAAGTCTATCTGGTGACTCCAGCACCCTCACAACTTCAAGGTTGTATCATATATGGTTGGTATATTTATGTTCTCCAAATGATGCAATTCTTTTTATTCAGATGTCTCTCTATTTGTATATAATCTAGAAGTAAAATCTTGTTAGTCTTAGTTTTCCAAGTTCTAATTATTCAGTTTGGGGATTATCTTGGCCCTTTGCTCTTTTGTCAGTCCTGGTTCATAGATTTAGAGCTAGATGGAGCAGTGGATAGAACACTGACTTTGGAGTCAGAGGATGGGAGTTCGAATATAGCCTCAGACATTTACTAGCTGTGGGTTCTTGGGCTAGTCACTTAACCCTGATTGCCTCGCATCCAGGGCCCTGATTCATATCTGACTACTGGATCCAGATGACTCTGGAGGAGAAAGTGAGGCTGGTGACTCAGCACAGAACCCCCTCACTCCAATTCACGTCCGTGATGTCACGGTCTTCTTCAGGAATGAAGGACAAACATTATTAAACCAGAGAGATCATCCAGTCTGATCCTTTCATTCTCTACTTGGGAAACCTAAAACTCAGGGGGGTTAATATATAAGAAAAAACTGGAATGCTAATAAAAACAATGGTTACTATTTGTATGATCCTTTAAGGTTAGCAAATAGTATTTCCTTTTATCTTCATAACAATTCTGGGAGTTATCATTACAACCCTTTTGCATACAGGGAATCTCAAGCTAAAATCAATCAAAAGACTATTTGTCCAGTGTCTGAAATATGATTTCTGACACCAGGTGGAACACTGTGTAACCCATGTCATCTAACTGCCTACTCTGCCTCATATTAGCTGGAGGAGTTCAGCTGGGGGATGGATAACAGAGATAAGTATTAGTGATGGACATGGAATGGGAGAACCCAGCTGGGCTGGTGCACTGGAAATGAGGAGCATATCAGCATATTATTCATGAAAGCCAGTTGGGAGCAATTCAGCTGAGGCAATGTAACTGTAATGAGCATCAGAGACATTATATAGATTTATGGAATTTGAGCCAGAAAGCTAGAGTAGGGGGAAAGAAGAGGTGTGGTTATGTGTTGAAGACAGAGGACTCAGAAATGTAATGATCCCAGGCTGTCTTTTGTCCCTTCTTTCAAACATCCTGATAAAATTATATGAGGCCCAAGTTTGTGCTCAGATGGGTTTAAGGGTGGGAAGGGCTTCCATTCTCATCAACATTAGCAGCAAGGACAAGTGGGAGATGACTTTCTGTACTTGATTGAATCATTATGTAGCCTAATTTAGCCACTTGGACTAGCCAGTGCCATGGCAATATCTCTGCAATCCATGAGAGATTTCTAGGTTGATCTTCTGTAATTACTGGCTATGGAACTCCTAGACATCATTTTAATACTTTCATACCATAAGCAGCCTTTGGCCATGTAGAAAAGGGAACTGTTCATGACAGGATTAGGAACTGTCATTTCTTCATGGAAGGGATTTTCCTTCTGAAGGAGGCTTTCAGAAAAAAATGAAAGATGTTTAGGGAGAATTTTCACTGAATCAGAAGAATTTATGAACTATTTCACAAATACTGGTGTATTTCATTCATCATAAATGACACATATAAACTTTAGGAAACGTATCAGGCAATGAATTTCTAACCAAGAAGGAAGGTTCTTGAGAACCATTTCAAGAGTGAAATTGTTTCTATGGAAGTCATGTGTTTCAGAATGGGACACTGGGATCTGTCTTTCTATATAATCCCCACTCCTTCACCATCACCACTAGCACCATCTCTATCATCATGTTTGTCAATTAGCACCACCGTCATCACAATTTTTACAATCACCACCCCCACTTTAGAGCTCAAATGGATTTCAGAGATGTCTCATCTGTCATTTTATGGAGGATGAAATGGATGCTTGATAATGGTTAGGTATTACTTAAGCTTATATAGAGCTTTAGAAGGAAGAGAAGGGGAAGAGAACCAGTTTATTGAACTCCTACTCTGTACTAGGCCCTGTACTTTACAAAAGATTATCGTATTCCAATGGCACATTTGTCAGGAATTTCAATAGCAATTCAACTCAACACACAACTAGAAAAGAATGGCATCTATCCACAACTCCAAGTAATCATTCATCCATTTTTGAAGACCTGTATTGAGATGGAACCTCTCCTGATCAAGTCCAATTAAAATTTTGAAAAATTATTTTACTTAATTATTAATTTAAATTTTCCCTTATGTGGAGCTTAAACTTGCTGTTTGCAACTTCCATCACTAGACCCTTTGAATCCTTCTGTTAGTCCACACAATCTACCACATGACAATCCTGCAAAGAAATTGAAGGTGCCCATCTTCTTCCCTCCAATTCTATTTTCTCCATGCTAACTATTTCTAGCTCCTTCAACCGATACTCAGATGGCATGAACTCAAAACCTTCACCATTTTGGTTGCTGTTCTTTGGCTGTACTCTAATCTAGCAAGTCCTCTTTAAAAAACGAACAGTGAGGAAATGAGATGGCCTTAGACAAAACTAAAAGCATAAACAAATAGCAAGCAGAACCAGCCTTTTAGTAGTAGTATACAACTATTTAGGGAAATTAATGAAAGCTAAGCATGGGAGAGAGCTAAATGATGTAATTGATAAGAGTATTGGGCCTGGAGTCAAGAAGACTCACCTTCCTGAAGTAGCCGCAGACACTTATTAGGTGGGTGACCTTGGGCAAATCAATTTACCCTGTTTGACTCAGTTTCCTCATTTGTAAAATGAACTGAAGAAGGAAGGGCAAATTATTCTAGTATCTTTGTGAAGACAACCCCAACTGATGTCACTAAGAGTCTGAGATAATCAAAATGAATAAACAACCACAAAAAGTGGAATCTGGAGGCCTGGTCCATAATCTCTATGACTATGTTAACTCTTTAAAACCACAAAATATATAGGGGAAAAAATTAAAGTGAAGCAGCATTTGACAGAAAAGAGCCCAGATTGTGAACAGATTGTATTCAGTTTTGTGCATGCTGCTCAAAACTTCCCATTTTCCAAGACTAATAGGTAAGAAACAAGGAAAAATTTCAGAAAAAAGATCTCTAACTTACATAGAGGGAATATATGAAATCTTTAACAATTATGATGGGTCCCCCTTGTTATTAGCTGACAGCAACCATTAAAAAGACAAACATAATTTGGCAGTTTATTTTATAAATGTCAGCAAGTCTGTATAATTTGTTCAAAGCATTTTATAAATTTTAATAGAATGCTTTTAAGTACTCCTTGAGAAATGCCCATTTCAGACTTTCTGCACAAAGAAATATTATAAATTAATTAGATTTTCTAAAAATTCTGGATAATGTCTCAGCACATTTATTATGTAATCTTATTATCCACTGAAGTCATTACTGATATCACATCAGAGACAGATTAACCCCCCCCTCCACATTATGCCTCTGGGCCACACTTGTGACATATTTCCTGAACTAATCATCTCATTTCTCTTTTTGTCCTCTTTATCCATTGTATATTCTGATGGCTAAATCAATTCTGTTTTTCCTCCTTTGTCCTTTACCCAATGATTTCTAATGTATTTGCCCACCCTGTTTCCTTGGTTTATGCACATGAATATACTTTCTTAATAGATAATGCTTCCACTCACCATATATTTATCCATCTGTTTTCTTTTTAATTATTGATGTTTCAAATACTTTTTTCTCAGTTCATGACCAAATCAATTCCCAACCTTCATGATCTGTGAGCCTCAGTTGCTCAAAGAGATGGTTATACAACCATCTCATTCTCCTCCATGCGTTTTGCCTCTATAATCAGTAACCCTGAAGTTCTGACTATAACCTTTTATCTTTGCTTTGTTCCTTGTTTCTTAGCCCTCCAGCACTTATTTTCCATACTCACTGCTACCTCCTGTCACTCCATTATCTACTTGGTTTTCTCACCTTTGCTTTAGCCTCATTTTCTTCCTCCCTTCCAAGTTAAGTAAAGTAGTTCTGCTTTTCCTAGACCTCTATTCTCAGATCCTTTGCCTCTCTGTCTTATCTCTGCTCATTTCTTTCCAGTCTCCAACCATGCTCTATCACTGATGATGCTGAAATCCATTGGACAAAGTCCCAACTGTCCTGCCAGCAACCAATACAAATTTATTTAATCTAATCTCAAGTGGCTCTCCAGTGCTCCTCACCAATACTTTGACTCCTGCTATAACCTTTACCCCCACAGGCTGGGTTCTTAATCTCCTCTTCTAAACTGACCTCCATCATTCTTCCCTCTTCCTGAGTAGAGAAATTTGCTTTTGTTATTAAAAAACATTGAGGTCATCCATCATGAGCTTTCTCCATTCCCATTTATGGTATCTCTGACATCCTCAGTATTAGTCCTTCTCTCCAGCTGTGCTCTGGTTTCAGAACAGGTGACCCTTCTTGCCAATGACACCCATTCTACCTGTGCCCTTGATCACCTGTTATCCCACCTTCTCCAGGAACATGTTCTACAAATTATTGCTTCTCTCACCCATAGTTTTCAGTCTTTCTTGATCCAACGACTTCTGATCTGACTAAAATTATGACAAGATCTTGCTATACCACCCCTACCTTTCATAACTAAACTCATAGGAAACCTGCCTTCACTCATCATCTCCAGTTTTTCACCCCCCCATTCAATCCCCATCCCTTTGTATTTTAGCTTCTGCCCCAACCATCTGAGTGAACATTCTTTTACTGCAATCTCTCTGTTGCAAAAGAATCCTATCCATCTCGTTTTCTTCAATATTTGGCAAAGTTGATCAAACAGCCCTTTCCTGGTTTTCTTCCACCTGAATGACCAATCCTTCTCAATCTCCTTTGCAGAATCAGCATATATGTCCCTTATCTCTTTTCTGAGTACAAAGCTTAGATACCAAACAATAAGAGACAGTAGAAGCAGTACTGACTTCAATATCAGAGAACTGGGGCTTAAATCCTACTTTTGGAAGCTTCCTTTGTGCTTCCCCCCATATGTGGGGACATCAAGGCTTTGTCCTGGATACTTCTTTTATTTCTTTCTTTCCTCCAACACTCAGAGATAGCAGGTGAATTTAGTGTAACTCATTGAGAACTGTATTTCCGTCATCATTTTTCACCTTATCAGTTTCTAATGAATGCTATTATTTGCCCCCGAACTGATAGTACATTTTAGGACTATAGTTGTAGAGTTGAGAAGAACCACCAAGGCCACTTATTTCAACATTCTCATTTTCCAAGTGAAGAACCTGAGGGTCAGAAGAGACTAAATGATTTAGTATCAAATGTTAACAGATTTAGAGCTGGAAGAGACTTCAGAAACCGTCCATTCAAATCTATAATTTCACAAAGAAACAGATCCAGGAGGATTGTGATGTGTTCAAGGTCATACAGATAGTATGCCTCAGAACGGGATTTTAAACTTGGGTCCTCTAACTGGATATGACCTGTGAGACTTCCAAGACTTCCACATAGCCTCCTCTTGCTTGGAACCTAGGCTTTTTTAGATTTTTCTGCTCTTAATTGTGGATGTTAAATACATAGGTAGCAAGTGGTAGAGTCAAGATTTGAATTCAGACCCTCGGACCCCTTGATCAGAATTCTGTTGTTCAGAAAAGTTAATTGGCATTAAAATTATTCATTTCTTAATTTCAGCTAGTGTACTGGAGCCAGTTTGACCCAGCTCCTGAGATGAGATCTTTAAGTTTTCAGAGTATTTGTACCCCAGAAATGACAAAGCTACAAATTAGGAGTCATTGTTTTGCGGATTGCTAGACTTAAGATAATCAAGATATAATTTTAAAATGTCTTGAAAATCCTTTTTTCAGAAAGGTGGTTATTAAACATTTCCCAATATATATCTCTGGCTCCCACCTACCTTTACAGACATAGCAGACACTAATCACTTTAATTCATTCTATAGATCAGTTAAACTAACCTATTTGTTCCCTTTCACTCTCCCATTTCTCTGACTTTTTAGAAGTGCATCCCATTCCTAGTCTTCCTCATCTCTCTCTCTCTCAGGATTCCTAGCTTCCTTTAGAACTCATTTCCTTGACTCTCTTATAGGGGAGGGCTTTCCAGATTCTCTCAGTCACTAGTGCTCCTTCTTCCAATTACTGTGCTTGTAATTTGCCTAAATTTTATATTTGCCTTTCTAAGTACATCTCATCCTCCTCTCCTACAAAAGACAGTATCTGTCCCAGTCTGCCTGGCAAGGTTGGAGTGTCAGTCAGGAAATGAAAGGGGTCTAAGTTGCTAAAGACCCTGGGAAGTCTTCCCAGCTCAGAGGAGAAGGGAACGTTAGATCAGGAGTTGAGGGTAGGGTTGTTGTTTTCACTACAGAGTTTTTGAGAGGTTTTTATTCTTGGAAGGAGAGATAACACTCAAAGGTGATGGGAAATACTTCCCTTGCTCACCCAGCCTCTTGCTACCTGAGATATAACAGTGCTGCAGGGACAGCAGCTATAATCACATCAGCTATCTTCCTCCTTCAACTGAACAAACTTCTTCCTGAAAGCCCAAAGAAGCAAAAACTAGGGGATTTGAGCCTGTTTTAAAACTGTATGTAGAGGAACAGCTAGGAACAGCCCTGGAGTCCAGTACCTTCATCATTGTGAGCATCAGTTGCTTAAGAGATGGTTATACCATGGATCTCATTCTCCCTCCCTTTGTTTTGCCTCTATAATCATAACCCTGATGTTGTTCTACCTTTTATCTTTTCTTTGTTCCTTGTTTCTTACCCCTCCAATGCTTATTCAAATCTGTCTGATCTCAGACACTTAATAATTGCTTAGCTGTGTGACCTTGGACAAGTCACTAATCCTATTGTCTTAAATAAAAATTAAAAAAAAACTGTACCTAGAACACTGAGGGACCTAGTGGGAAAAGATTTGGTGATGGAGCCAGCTACTGCCTGCTATATACTTTTATTTTGTTAAAAACCCATTCACTGTTTGAATCTCATTCCTCTTGAACACCTGAGGTTGATCCTTTCCATTTTCAGGTGTCCTTTCCAATAAATAGGTCCTTTTGCTTGTTATGTATCCCAGGCTATATTTGAATTCAGGACTTCCTAATTCCAAGGTTGGCTCTCAAAGCATAAATTTATTTTCATTGTCTTTTCTTATTTTTTTTTGAGGCAAGTGAGATTAATGGACTTGCATAATTCATATAGCTAGTTAAGTATCTGAATCTGGATTTGAACTCAGGTCCTCAAGATTTCCTAATTCCAGGGTTAGCTCTCAGGGCTTATTCTTTTTCTTTTTCTTTTCTTTTTTTTTTTTTTTAGGAAATTGAGATTAAGTGACTTAAGTCATAGCTTAGTGGTCTGAGGCTGGATTTGAACTCAGGTGCTCCAGATTCCAGGGCTGATGCTCTATTAGCCACAGTGCCACCTGGTGGCTTTTCCTTTAGCAAGTATTATAATAAAAGTCAGAACATCACTTCTAATAACAGATATTACTTCTAAAGTATTTTGCACTTTATGAATGAATATCTTTAATGAATACCTTCTTCATTCATTTGTTTCTTCATTGAACTGAAGTAGAATTTACTAGTTTATTAGGGGTGGCTTAACCTGTTGCTCCTTTCCTGCCTCTATTTCTCCCTCCATCTTTCCTTCACTTTTTCCCTGATAACAGTCCAGCCTGGAGCTGCTATGAGAGGAAATGCTCACTTCTAGAGAAAAGTCACTCTCCTATGGCCCAGAAGAGTCAAAGGGACTGATCATGAAGCTCAAAGTGGTTGTTTCCAGGGAGATTCCTGTCATAGCCAAGGTCTTTGAGTCTGAGGGGGTCTATTCCTGTCCCACCCAGGTTCTTCCAAGGTTTTAGAGGTAGAAAGCTGGTGACTCATGTTCTGGAGCCCAGAGGAACCATCTGTACAAAGGGCAGAGATGTCATTGATTCCCAGCTGCCATGTTCTCTCTGCTCTTCCCCAGGGATCTGATGGCACATCAATCAGACATAAGACCCATGAGTTTTCCTCTCCTTCCTCCAGTAAATACAGACAAGTGGATAAATAGCATCCTTCAATTATGCTTTGATGCTGCCCTCAAGCTCAGTAGAATTCACCACACATCATCTTATCTGCTGTTCAAATAGATAGTCGCTTAATTGAAGTTAATTGGAGCTAATTGTCTACTCTACCACATACATCCATTTCAGCTAAATCAAGTTTTCCTCATCGACAAATGTTACTTCAGGTTTCCTTTTGACATTATTTCTAAGTATCCTATTATTTTCCTAGGGAACACTTTGGGTTAAAGACTTTCTTTAAAGTTCTATATTGGGTTATTAAATAATTGAGCAACTTTATATGTGACAGAAGGCAGTGCCACCTTTTATGGGAGCAAAGAACTAGAAATAAAATAAATGCTCACTGATTGAGGAATAGCTAAAAAATTGGAGTACATAAAGTGAATATAATATTACTATTCAAAAAAATATGAGTCTGAGCCCAGAGAAGTATAGAAAAACACATATGAACTGATGGGAAATATCCAGAATTAGGAAAATATGCATGAAAAGAATATGTACAATGCTGACAACAGAATAAACAGTCAAGAGCAACAAGTTTAACCAAACTGGGCTTCCAAGGAAAGTTATGAGAATTTACCTCCTTTTCCTCTTTGCATTAGTGGGGAACAATAAGTAAGGAACACTATAAACATCATGGGATTTGGCTGATCTGTGGGTTAGTTTGAGGGAACTTTCCGATTTCTTTCTTTATTTTTTGAAGTTGAAAAGACTTTTTGTTTTTATTTTATCTAGATAAATAAAATCTAGATAATTTGGAAACATTACTTTCCCACACTCTCTAACTTCTGCCATATTACCTTAGTGTTAACCAGAATTTAACTATGTATTTGATGCAAAGGATAGAACAGGTAACTCTCCTCTTTTACACTGAAATTTATTAATAGAAAGATGTGCTATAACTTTAGCAAATTGGAATCAACACCGTCCATATCCATCTTTTGTGGGTGTTCATATATCAGGGCTATATTGTCCTTTACAGTATTTATTTACATAATCATTTTTCATGTTATAATGTAAAAGTTCACATAATGCTTCCCATGCTAAAAAAAAACAACTGCTTTTGATTTTTATATTTATAAGGAAAATGAAAATAAATTTGGTTTCTATTTTCTTTCAACATAGTACTTAGGAGACATTAACTGAGTCTAACAAATCAGTAAGGTACTTTATGATCTTGGTTGATATAAAATTATTTCTACTCTTAAGAAATGCTTACCAAAAAAATTCAAATCCTAACTTTTAAAAAATAATTTTGTCTTCAACTAAGAGTCTATCAAATTATATTTAAAATATTTTATTTTTCAAATAAAGTTAAGAATTATAACAAATCTCAAATATATTAATGTAACATTAATAAAAGCAATTGCAATTTTAATATAACATTAAAATAATATGTGATAGATGCACTTGCTTATCTGTAAAATTTTTCAAACAGTGATATTCAATGAAAAATCAAAACTGATATTTAATTTTAGTAGCTTCAGTAAAAAACTCAGGAATGGGCCTGATAGGCTAAAGGATTTTTTCTTGACCACATAACAAAAGATACTGTGATCTTCAGATCACTTATTTCAACATTCAATACTACTGAAAGAGAAGTCTATTGACCATTTTTTATTCAGATGAAGAAAGACCAAAAAGACCTCTTTGTCCATTGGCATATGGAATTTTTATCAATTTATATTTAGAAATCAAATGATTATCTTCTTATAGACTGGATAAACAGGTCTAAAGATAATTTTCCTTTGCTGGACATTATTTTTAAAAACTGGGAGACAATGCTAACATTTAACTAGGTTTGAGAGGTCGAACTTTCAGTTGTAGTCACGTTATCTTTCCAAGAGTATGAATTTGTGGACCTTGCACTGGTTTGGAGTACTGTTAGGAATGACATATATTTGGATGGAAATTTGTTTTACAAAATGAAGTTGCTTAATCACTATTAAGAAAAAAGGGCAATTTCTTGTCTCAGCTCAAAAATTGTTCTAAGTAGTTTGTAATGAGAATACCATCATACTTTACAATAAAATGTAAGTATCCTACTGTCCGATTTCATATTGTCACATGATTTTGCAAAACAAAAACCCAAAACAAAAAAAAAAAACTTTACATTCTGTAAAGTTACTCATATTGACTTGGAGAACTGTAGCATATATTATATCCAGATTGCTTGTATGTGGGGGATAGTACATCTCTGACTAGTAGTCCATGAGATTAGATGAGTATCTGCTAATATTTAATCTCTTAATTTAATATTAATTTTTCATTAAAAACATATAGAGACTTCCGGCCAAGATGGCGGAGAGAAGACAGGCATAATTCTAAAGTCTCCTGATCTCTTCCCCATCTATCACATGAAACAAACCTCTTAAAAGAAATCCAACTCAAAAAAACCGAGAAAGAAAAGCCAGGAGAAAGAAGATCTACCTTGGGATTTGTCTCCAGCAGGAGCTGTGGCTGAATTCAGGCGGGTGAGTCTGGGCCCAGAGGGAGGATCAGCCCCAGATCAACCAGATTAGCAGATGAATTGGAACCTGGAGTCTGAGGGCTTGAGAGCCGGACCTGTTGGATCAGAGGTGGGGCTGGACGGTGGGAGCATGAGTCTGTGGGGGAAGCAGAGGCGCTGGTGTTGGAGCTGTCCCCCCAGAGATCCTGGACAGGGCTGGGGAGAGAATTCTGGAGCAGGGGAGCTGTGGACACCATCTCTGGGCTCCTGTGGTCTGAGTCCCATTACAACTCAGACTTCTCCCCTAACAAACAAATGCAAACTACTTCTGCCTCAGGCCCAGGTGTGAGAGCAGAAGAACCAGCCCAGACCAGGGTAAATCCCACCATTGATTGAAGGCAAAAGAATTCAATAGTTCCAACTCCTCCCTTTGGGCAAAGGGAGAAGGCCTCCCAACCAAGGTCACAGACACTCCAGAGAGGGCAACCAGCACCTCCTACTGGCCAGCCAGAGAAAGTGCACTCAGGGAGTAAAGCCTTTAGCAATCCCAAGCCCCTGTGAACCAGCCCCTCCAAAACTCAGGTCTTAGCAAAATGAAGAAGGGTCAGCAGAAAGGTGGATCCATAGAAAAATTCTTGGAAGGGAAAGACACTAACTCAGAGAGACCTGGAACCTCTGAGGAGAATACAATCTGGTCTTCAGCACAGAAAGACTTCCTTGAAGCAATAAGGAAGTAGTTTAAAAATCAACTAGAAAATTTGGGGGAGACAATTAATACCTTGCAACAAGAAAACAAATCTCTCAGATCTTCAAATGGGCAAATTCAAAAAGAAATTAATTCCCTCAAAAACCTCAATTGGTCAAATGGAAAGCTCTTTCAAAAGTAGAATTGGCCAATTAGAAAAGGAGTTGCAAAAGGTTAATGAAGAAAACTCCTCCCCCAAAAAAGAATGGAGTCTACAGAAACTAATGACTCCATGAGACAGCAAGAGTCAGTTAAACAAAATCAAAAAATAGAAAAAATAGAAGCAAATGTAAAATACCTCATCAACAAAACCACTGACCTCGAGAATAGATCGAGGAGGGGCAACCTGAAAATTATAGGACTTCCTGAAAACACTGAAGAGAAAAAAAGCCTGGACTTAATATTACAGGATCTAGTGATGGAAAACTGCCCTGACATCATGGAATTGGAGGGCAAAGTAGTTATTGAAAGAGTACATCAATCCCCACCAGAAAAAGATCCTAAAATGAAAACACCAAGGAATGTTGTGGCCAAACTGCAGAACTATCAGATAAAAGAGAAAATCCTGCAAACAGCCAGAAAGAAACAATTTAAATATCAAGGCACCACAGTAAGGATCACGCAGGACCTGGCTGCATCAACTTAAAGGATCGAAGGGCCTGTAACGAGATATTTTGAAGAGCATTGGAGCTTAGAATGCAGCCAAGAATCTACTTTCCTGCAAAGCTGAGCCTTCTCTTTCAGGGAAAAAGATGGACATTTAACAAAATGGAAGAATTCCAAAAATTTCTGATGAAAAGACCAGAGCTAAACAGAAAATTTGGGCATCAAACAGGAGGTTCAAGAGACACATGAAAAGGTAAAAAAAAGGGGGGGGAGTGGTAAAAGAAAAAAAAATTGCAATCCAATAAGTTGAAACTGACTATATCCCAGCATGGGGGTAAAAAAAAAAGATTCTCATAAACCTTGAGAAATGTAACTCTAACAGAGAGAATACACCTAGCCAGAAATGATGGACATTCATGACCTATCCATGATACTACTATCTAATGGCATGTAACTGGCTTTAACCCCACTTGGGAGAAAGACTCTAATAACTCTCAGGAATTTTGACTCTATTCGAGTAGAATATACAGAACTAAAAGGGACAGACACTTAGAATTTTCTATGACTTAGAATGATCTAAAATCACACTACTGCCTTAAAAAGGGGGACAGGAAAGAGATGGGAGGAGGGAGGGGATTGAATGGTGTAAATCTCATTACACTAAGAGGTACAAAAACCCTATGGTAATAGTGGGGAAGAAGGGAGCAGAGAAGAAACACCTGAATCTTCTTCTCATCAGACTTGGCTTAAAATCAACCTACACATACTCAGTTAACTTATGAAACATCTAACTTTTCAAGTATTAAAAGGGGAAAAGGGGAGGGGGGATGGAGAAAGGGAAGGGGAGTGGGGGAAATAAGGGGAAATAACAAAAGGAAGGGAAGGGAAAAGGGAAAAAGGGAAATGGGAAAGAAAGGGGAGGGCGTGATATAGGAGGGCAAACACACTGAAGGGGGTGGTTTCCAGAAACAAAAGACTGGGGAATATGGATAAAAGGGGGGGGGATGGGGGAAAAATATAAACAGAGGGAAGATAGCATGGAGGGCAATAAAGAATTAGTAATCATAACCTTGAATGTGAATGGGATGAACTCTCCCTTAAAACGTAAGCAAATAGCAGAGTGGATTAAAAACCAGAATCCTACAATATGCTGCTTACAAGAAACTCATTTAAAGCAGAGAGATACATATTGAGTAAAGGTAAAAGGCTGGAGCAAAATATATTTTGCTTCAGCTGAAGTAAAAAAAGCAAGGGTAGCAATCCTTATCTCAGACAAAGCAGCAGCAAAAATAGATAGCATTAAAAGAGATAAGGAAGGAAACTTTATCCTCCTAAAAGGTACCATAGACAATAAAGTCATTTCAATATTGAATATATATGCACCCAGTGGGACAGCACCCAAATTCTTAGAGGAGAAGCTGAAAGAATTACAGGAATACATAGACAGCAAAACTCTACTAGTGGGAGACCTCAACCTCCCGCTATCAGATCTAGATAAATCCAATCATTAAACAAACAAGAAAGAAATTAGGGAGGTAAATAGATTGTTAGAAAAATTAGATATGGTAGACTTATGGAGGAAACTGAATGGGGATAGAAAGGAATATACCTTTTTCTTGGCAGTACATGGAACTTATACAAAAATTGACCATGTACTAGGACATAAAAACCTAATGATCAACTGCAGAAAGGCAGAAATAGTGAATACATCTTTCTCAGATCACAATGTAATAAAAGTCATATGCAATACTGGGCCAAGGAGATATAGACCCAGAACAAATTGGAAACTGAATAACCTCATTTTAAAAAATGAGTGGACCAAAGAACAAATTATAGAAAGAATTAACCATTTTATCCTAGATAATGACAATAATGAAACAACATACCAAAACCAATGGGATTCATTCAAAGCAACTCTCAGGGGATATATTATAGCTCTAAATGCTTATATGAATAAATTGGAGAAAGAGGAAATCAATGAACTAAACATGCAACTAAAAAAAATTAGAGAAAGAACAAATCAAAAATCCCCAATTAAGTACCAAATTAGAAATTCTAAAAAATTAAAGGAGAAATTAATAAAATTGAAAGCAAAAAAACTATTGAATTAATAAATAAAACCAAAAGTTGGTATTGTGAAAAAACCAATATAATTGATAAACCTCTGGTCAATTTGATTAAAAAAAAGAAGAAAACCAAATTGCTAGTATCATAAATGAAAAAGGTGAACTCACTGCCAATGAGGGAGGAAACTAAAGTAATAATTCGAAATTATTTTGCCCAACTCTATGCCAATAAATTTGATAATCTAAGTGAAATGGATGAATATTTACAAAAATATAAGTTGCCCAGGTTAAATGAAGAACAGATTAAATACCTAAACAGCCCTATCTCAGAAAAAGAAATTCAACAAGCCATTACTGAACTCCCTAAAAAAAATCTCCAGGGCCTGATGGATTCACAAGTGAATTCTACCAAACATTTAAGGAACAATTGGTTCCAATCTTATATAAACTCTTTGGAAAAATAGGGGAAGATGGAACTCTGCCTAACTCTTTCTATGAAACCAATATGGTACTGTTACCTAAACCAGAAAGAGTTAAAACAGAGAAAGAAAATTATAGACCTATCTCCCTGATGAATATAGATGCAAAAATCCTGAATAAAATCTTAGCAAAACAATTACAACAAGTCATCACTAGGATAATACATGATGATCAAGTAGGATTTATTCCAGGAATGCAGGGTTGGTTCAATATTAGGAAAACTGTTAGTATACTCAATTATATCAACAACAAGCCTATCAGAAATCATATGATCATATCAATAGATGGCTGAAAAAGCTTTTGACAAAATACAGCATCCATTCCTATTAAAAACACTAGAGAGTGTAGGAATAAATGGACTGTTCCTTAAAATAATTAGCAGTATCTATCTGAAACCATCAACAAGCATTATATTCAATGGAGAGAGGCTAGAGGCATTCCCAGTAAGATCAGGGGTGAAACAAGGGTGCCCATTATCACCACTACTATTCAATATTGTATTAGAAATGTTAGCATCAGCAATTAGAGAAGAAAAAAAAATTAAAGGAATTAGAATTGGGAAGGAAGAGACAAAACTCTCACTCTTTGCAGATGACATGATGGTCTACCTAGAGAATCCCAAGAAATCATCTAAAAAACCACTGGAAACAATTAGCAATTTTAGGAAAGTTTCAGGTTATAAAATAAACCCGCATAAATCCTCAACTTTTCTATATATGTCTAGCAAGAAACAGCAGGAAGAGCTAGAAAGAGAAATCCCATTCAAAGTAACCTCAGACAATATAAAATATTTGGGAGTCTATTTGCCAAGACAGACTCAGAATCTTTTTGAAAACAATTATAAAACACTTCTCACACAAATTAAATTAGATTTAAATAACTGGGCAAATATCAACTGCTCATGGATAGGTAGAGCTAATATAATAAAAATGACAATTCTACCAAAACTAAACTATCTGTTTAGTGCCCTACCAATCAAAATTCCAAAAAATTACTTTGAGTTAGAAAAAATTGTAAGTAAATTCAAATGGAGAAATAAAAAGTCAAGAATTGCCAGGAGCATAATGAAAAAAAGTGCAAAAGAAGGTGGCTTAGCCCTACCAGATCTAAAATTATATTATAAAGCATCAGTCATCAAAACTATTTGGTATTGGCTAAGAAATAGAGTGGTGGACCAGTGGAATAGACTAGGTGTAAAAGCAGGAGATGATTATAGTAATCTGCTGTTTGATAAACCCAAAGAGTCTGGCTATTGGGATAAAAACTCCCTCTTTGATAAAAATTGCTGGGAAAATTGGAAGTTAGTATGGAAGAAACTTAGATTAGACCAACACCTCACACCCTTTACCAAGATAAGATCCAAATGGTTACAGGACATAGACATAAAAAACAATACTATAAGCAAATTAGAAGATCAAGGGCTAGTTTACCTGTCAGATCTATGGAAAGGGGAGCAGTTTATGACTAAGGAAGAGTTGGAGAACATCACCCAAAACCAATTAGATGATTTTGATTACATTAAATTAAAAAGCTTTTGCACAGATAAAACCAATGGAACCAAGATCAAAAGAAATGTAGTAAATTGGGAATCGATCTTTACAACTAATGATTCTGATAAAGGACTCATTTCTAAAATATACAGAGAACTGAGTCATATTTTTAAAACAAAAAGCCATTCCCCAATTGACAAATGGTCAAAGGATATGCAAAGGCAATTTATAGATGAGGAGATCAAAGTAATCCATAGCCATATGAAAAAATGCTCTAAATCATTAATTATTAGAGAAATGCAAATTAAAGCTTCGCTGAGGTATCACCTCACACCTCTCAGATTGGCCAGTATGACCAGGAAGGATAATGATCATTGTTGGAAGGGATGTGGGAAATCTGGGACACTATTACACTGTTGGTGGAGCTGTGAACTCATCCAACCCTTCTGGAGAGCTATTTGGAACTATGCCCAAAGGGCAACAAAAATGTACATACCCTTTGACCCAGCAATACCACTACTGGGTCTATACCCTGAAGAGATGAGGAAAAAGGGTAAAAACATTACTTGTACAAAAATATTTATAGCAGCCCTGTTTGTGGTGGCAAAGAATTGGAAATCCAGTAAATGTCCTTCCATTGGGGAATGGCTTAGCAAACTGTGGTATATGTATGTCATGGAACACTATTGTTCTATTAGAAACCAGGAGGGACGGGATTTCAGGGAAACCTGGAGGGATTTGCATGAACTGATGCTGAGTGAGATGAGCAGAACCAGAGAAACACTGTACACCCTAACAGCAACATAGGGGTGATGTTCAACCTTGAAGGACTTGCTCATTCCATCAGTGCAACAATCGGGAACAGTTTGGGGCAGTCTGCAAAGGAGAGTACCATCTGTATCTAGATAAGGAGCTGTGGAGTTTGAACAAAGTACAAGGACTATTCCCTTTAATTTAGAAAGAAAACAGCTTATTGTCTGATCTTGTTACCTCTTAGACTTCTCTTTAAGGATATGATTTCTCTTTCATCACACCCAATTTGGAGCAAGGTACAACATGAAAACAAAGTAAAGACTGACAGAGTGCATTCTGGGGGGGGGGGAGGAAGCAAGATTGGGGGAAAAATGTAAAAGTCAAATAATATCTTTAATAAAAAATAAATTTAAATTTAAAAAACATATAGATACGATGAAATTTTATCCTGTTGAGACAAAGCTACATGGGCTTGTGAAGTAGCAAATCTTCCCTAATATCAGCTTCAACAGTATAGGGTACCAGGGCAACTGGGTGGTTTAGTGGTAGAGCACCTACCAAGGAAATAAGAGGAACTGAGTTCAAATCCACTTAGACACTTATTAGCTATGAGACTGGACAAGTCAATTAACACTGATTGCCTAAAATAATAATAATATAAGATGTCTCAGTGCAATTTTAAGATCTAATAGTTTTAAACTGTACAAAATCACTTGGGAGACTATATGTATAGATACAGATATAGATATATAGATATATATATATTTATCTAATTAAATTATCTTGTTAGCTACATCTTTACTTTGTCCACTTCCAATGCAAAATACAAAGACTGGTTTCTCAAATGACTCATTACAAAGGACTTCAAAAATTGGGCAATTCTCCTAACCATATTCTCTGCAAGAAAGGCCATTCAAAGCTGTTTAGCATATAATATGCAAAACATTATATTAACAGCTATGAGTAGGACCAATATTTATCCTATTGAAGGAAATGTTTTTACACTATCCAATTCTGGAAACCTCCTTATTTGACTTTTTTTTGTTTTTGTTTTTGTTTTTTGCAAAAAAAAGAGGTCTTTTTGGTCTTTCTCCATCTGAATGGGTTTTTTGCATGGGTTTAAGTGACTTGCCCAGGGTCACACAGCTAGGTAATTATTAAGTGTCTGAGGGTGGATTTGAACTCAGGTCCTCCTGATTCCAGGGCCGGTGCTCTATTTACTACCCCACTAGCTGCTCCTCATTATTTGACACTTTTAAAAAATGCTTTTCTTATTAAAAGCATCTATCTAGCTTTTTCTCTGGAAAAATAATATTTCTAATATGCTTTCTATATATATTTTTACAATATTTCAGTTTATTAGGTTTCACTCACTTTGGAACTAGCTCATTTATGCCCAACAAATAGTGCTCTTCATCAGTACTTGGGTTATCTCAATTAGAACTATGGTTTAGATTTTCTGAATTTGATTTTTTTACTTTGATTTTTCTGTATTTTGACTATTTGTCTTTGTTGTCCTTGCTCATACTAGTTTCAGCTGCTTTAGTGAAATTTTCCTTCAAATTGGGTATGTATCTATTCATGATTAAGGAATAATTAAAGATTCAAAAATTAAAGATGATAAAAATTGAGAGATTTAAATACTGAAATTTTAAAATGATCATTAATATTTTTGAGCTATTTCAATTTGTTTTGAAGTTGCAGAGACTTGGGGTTTTTTGTTTATTAGAACCAGCTTACTTATCAAAATGAATATTGAGAAATATAATTGATATTATGGTATGTTTCATTTCCATATATTAAACTTCAATTTTAAATAATTTATGTCTAAATGAAGCAAATAGCATAGAAATAGAACTCAGCTGTATCATGAGCCTATAGCAAGTGATGATGCTATCAACATGCAATAACTCAAATTTGACCTTATTTGTGCATGAAGGTTTTAATGATTATTGCATTGCATTCAGTCATTTGGAACAAATTTATGGTTATTCTTGACTTGACTCAAATTTTGTTTTCACTGAAAAAAGTGGATGTATATTCCTTCTTCCTCCCCCCACCCAGTCCAAGGGTCTTGTGCTCTACAACACAGGAAACCAATTTAACAAAGATGACAAGAAAGCCAATTAGTTTTTCCAAGGGCATTTAAATATGGAAGAGGGCAACTGACTGTTGGACAAGATCACATAGATTCTTGTGATCAACTCCTTCCATTGTTACAGACAGTAGAGCCTCTACTTATGAACTTAACATCACAGTCTTATCTAAAGTTACATTATGCTTTTAGAAGTGAAATTTAAGAAAGATGTAAAAAAGCTGGTCTGGACCATGTATGTATACCCAAAAGTCATCTGTGCTGCTGAAACAGTTTTGAGCGAATTAAGGGAGTCATTCTCTGAGTAAGGAAAAGACAAAAAACAAACAAACAAAAATCTCAGACATCACTACTATTAAAAGGTGTCCAAGAGAACTAGCAGCCCACATGCCTTTCAGTTCTATACAAAATTTCCAAGAGAATAATCATATATATCAAGGACAAACTTGCTGAGATTCTTTGAAAAACACAAGATGGCTTTTGTAAACAATATTTCACAGAAGACCATTTTCATCATCATGCAACTCACTGAATGAGGCAGAGAACTCATTGTGTTTGTAGTGGGTCTTTTATAAAAACAAAACAAAAACAATTTGGCAGATCAAGACACTTTAATGTCTCTCCTTCAACAAGGTGCCCTTCCATACATATGTCATGATCTCACATGATTCCTTTTAGCAAAGGTGAGAACTCAGGTAAATGAGTCTCCAATTATTTTTACTCAGTTGTTTTTTCAATTATATTTAACTATTCTTGACCCCAACTGGAGGACTGTTGGCAAACACTCAGCTAGAGTGCTTTGCCATGTTCTTCTCTAGCTCATGTTACAGATAAGGAACTGAGGTAAACAGAATTAAGAGACTTAGCCAGGGTCACCCACTTAGTAAGTGTCAGAGGCCAGATTTTAACTCAGAAAGATGAGTTTTCCTCACTATAAGCTTGGCATTCTATCCACTGCATCACCTAGCCACTCCAATTATAATAACAAGTGATAAATGGGAGATGCATACTCACCAAAAGCCTTTATTACTGGTATGAATGTCTAGTGCAAACCCAAACAAAAAGAATTCACTATGTAGGATGCCATAAGAACCGTATTCAATTAACATTATACTAATTATCTCAAGTCCAAGAACACTGCAGTCTTCTAAAGGGAATCTAGAATTACTAAGGGATTTGGTCTGCTATGTACACAGGAAAAAGCCAAGTGGTTGGAGAATTACTTTTTACTTAGATATCTAGTATTGATAAAGGACCTATTATTTGCCCAAATTGTACTAGGGGCTGCAGATGTAAGTACAAAGAATGAAGCAATCCCTAATCACAAGGAGAACATAATGGAGAACATAAACACATATAAATGTATACAGCATAAACAGAAAGTGAATGAGTAGTTAAATGGAAGGTAGTTTGGGAAGAAGGGCATGAATGGTTGAGGGGATCAGCCCTAGATGCTGCTTGAGCTGTATGCTAAAGGAAAAAAGGGACTAGGAGGGTTGGGAAGGCAATATATTCCAGGTGTGTGAGATGGTCAGAAAAAACGACACACAAGAAGAGATAGAGTCTCACATGAGGAACACAGAAGAAGCCAAATTGACTAGATCACAGAAGGTGGGAGAGTGGGAGAGAAATACATCTTAAACATATCTTGGACTGCAAATGTGAGTTTATCCCAAAACTGACCAGGAGGAGGAGGAGACAATTGATTATACCTTTGGAATATATGTAAGTCTCTATGTTCTCAAGTTTTAACCTAAAATAAAAGACCATATTTTAATACCAATATTCTTCTGGAAATTTTGTATGACTATGATTAACGGAATTTGGAAAACTGCTCCAGAGAATTGAAGTGAAAGATGACACAATGGGCAATGGAGAAGAGCATGGTTTGGCATGAACATGTGACATGAAGGAGATTTATTAGTGAACATGAAAGATAATTAATAGACAGACCTATGTGCTCCTCTAGTATCTCTGGAGAATCATAAAAACTCAAAGTTCAAGTATACTGGGTGGACCATCTGGAGAGAATTAAGAGGACTTTGATGACACCTGAATAGGAAGGTCATGCATAGATAGATTGAGGAGCATTCATATCAATGAAATCACAGGTCTATTCAACTTTTGGAGACAAAGATGTTCATCAAAGTTAGAAATATGGGTCTGGAGATTGGAGAAAGGTTAGGGCTAATTTTTGGAGTCATGCAGAGGAATAATAAAGCCACAGGAGCAAATGAATTGGTGAAGGGATAATATGTAACAGACATATGGAATGAAGTTAAAAACTGGGGAACACCTACATATATGAGGAAAAAGGAGACATTGTGATGGTTAGTGGGCTAGGAGGGAAACCAGGAGTTCAAAGTGTCATAAAAGCAAAAGATTTGGAGAAAAGGAAGGAAATGTGTCAACAATATAAAATGTTATAGAGTTCAAATAGAATTTGATTTGATTAAATTCAGCAAAAAAAAAGGATGGGAACTAAGCAGGAGTTAATAGAGTTGTCATTTTGAAAGATAACTTTCAGTAAAAGTGTGGGAAGAGAAATGAGATTAGAAGGGACTGAAGAAGGAGTGAACAGTGAGTAAGTGGAGGTATAAACACAGATACACAGCTTCCAGGAATAAGATGAGAAGTCCACTGTACTGTGCTCAGGTCTCCACCACAGGTTGGAGAAAGGAAGACAGTGAAAGCATTCAAAGGACGGTCACCAAATTGGTGAAGGACAAACCTCTGGCACATGAGGACTGGTTCAAGGACCTAGGAATTTTTAAGCTGGAGCAGAGTAGGCTTGGGGGAGATGATAAGATAGCTATTTTCAGGTATCTGAAAGGCTGTCATTTGAGAGATTAGTCTTTTTTTTCTGCTCCACCCCTCCACCCAAAGGCAAGAACTAGGAAAGATGCAAATTTTTATATGATGTAAGAAAAAGCTTAAAACTAGAACTGCCCCCAAAGTAGAACAAGCTGTTTCAAAATGTAGTGAATGACCTCCTTCTGGAAGTCTTCAAGCAAACGTTAGCTGACCACTTCTCTGGAAACTTGCAATGGGAATTCCACCCCCCACCCCACCCCCACCCCAAGAATAGGTTAATCTGAGGAATCACTGAAATCCCTTCCAATTTGATTCTATGGTTTTTTTAATGGGTCAAACTGGGAAAGAAAATTGAGGAGAAAGGTGGAATGGGAGGTAGAGTGACAGAAAAGTCACTTTAGGTGGTTTGTTTAGGTTGGGGGAGACCAGAGAATGAGTTGAGTAGAAAGGACTGTTTCAAAGGAGAGAAAAGATTGAAGATACAAGAAAGAAAGGGGATGATTGATGGATCAAAGTTCAGAAGAGGAGAAAGTCATCCATAATAATGAAAATCAGAGCTTCAGGTGTTGAAAAGAGGGTTAGAAGAGGAGCCTTCTAAGATTTCCCCACTACCACTTAAATTTCAGTATCATCCTACAGACCACAAAGTAAAATGATGCAGCAAGAGGGCTCAGCTTTTTCCTGGTCTGTGCTCTCACAGAATCCTGACTTAGTGGCTCAGTATTTTGGAGAATGACCAGGCAGGTTGTTTGAAAAGGCAGGTGCACAAAATCTTCCTCTGAGAGAAAATGTTTTATTTCTTCTGAATCTTGCTACTCCTAAACAATGCCTTGCTTTCATGGTGGCTGAGGGAATCAGTTCCTTCCTTGTCTTCTTCCCTCCATTCTAAGTCGACTGCATCTTGTCCTTTGTTCTTCACCAAGTCCTCATCTAAAGCATCTCTCCATAGTATGCTTCAGGACCTGCATTCTGCATCTCTCCTGGTACAGATCTGTATCACTTGTTCAGAGAGATGGGTCTATTTTGAACTCTCCTCTTCACTTCCTCCAGTTCTTTCTTAAGACTCTTTAGGTCTCTTTTGATCACTGAGCCAAGTCTCTTACAGCTTTCCTTCAAGCACTTATGCGGATCCATGGCATTTGCTTATGAGGTCACAGATTTATACACAGCTTGATATTTCCCTATGCCGATCCAACCAGTAGGCATTCTCATTCTCTTCATCTTCTTTTTTTTCCTTCAAGGGAGCATCTGTCACAGATTCCCTTTTCCTGGTGGTGAACAGGAGAGTGTTAGGAGAGAGAGGCAAGACAACTCAAGAGAACAGCTTTTTTTGTAATGGAGTCATGGATGCCTGGGAGGCATCTTTGCTTCTGTTGTCTCCTTGCTGAATCTCTGTGAAAGGTTGGTTTAGTCTCCCTTTTTTGGACAGTTTCCTTTTGGAAGGTCCTGTAAAAAAGCTTAAAGTCAGGGACACTGGAATTCATCCCTTGGTTGGAAATCAGTCTCTCTGCAGGAAACTGAGTTTTCTTGCTGCATTTGAGGGGATATTTGAGACTTTGGATCAGTTAATCTACTAGAAGTGGTGGAAGAAGAGGCTATCTATAGGTGATCTCTGACTCTTCTCTGCATACAGAGCTTTCTCTACAGTTTAGTTTCTTTGACCTTGTCACCCAGGACTGGTTCCAAGATTGACTAGGAGATCTTGACCACGTCTTGCTTTGAAGTCTTCACTTGAGTCATTGCTGCTGAACTCTTCTGTTGAATGGCTTCCCATTATTTGTTTGTTTGTTTGTTTGTTTGTTTGTTTGTTTGTTTGTTTTTGCTCTTTCTCCCCCAGGACTAGCTTATAGGCTAAAGGGAAGACAAGAGCAGTTCTTTTATCTTCTGGATCCCTGACTGTTTGTGGGTCTCATTCCATTCCATGATCCATATCCATGGATAGAAGGGCAGATGAATGAGAGGGCACTGGTGGAGCCTGGAAGTTCTGGCACTATGCTTTTCTGTTCATTGTCTTCTTGGTTCAAATGAGATAAAGAATGGCAGACACTGGGAAATTGAAATTAATTTAAAGAAAAACTTTAGTTGTTCATTAAAAAAATTATGTCTATGCTTGGCATTTTAATTTAACAAATACTTTTTAATTTTTGTATTTTATCATTTTTATCATTTAAAACTCTTTGCCTTAAGCTACTCTTGACACGAACTTTTCCAATATTTACCAACAAAGATTTTTTATAGGTCAGCAATTAAGATTATAGAAAAACACACATTCTTTAAAGGGTTGCAAAAAGTTTCTTGGTTATAGAAAGGAAGAAAACATAAAAATTCTGTCCAATTCCAGAAGACTTGTTTACTGAAGCTTTTCATTTTCTGAATTATTTAGGCATCGATATTTTACATTATCCAGGCTAAACCAATTGGAGTTATCGATGATGAACCAAAATACTGGTATTAAATGTGTTCAGGTACATAAGTCATTTTTGATACACATATTTTTTGTCTGAATTTTCATTTATTGGACATATTGTAGAATCTACTCCCAAATACTATCCTGAAGATCACAAACTCTGATCTTCTCTAATTTTAGTTACCTTATTCATGATCTGCTTAAAAAAGAAAACCATTCCTTAAAAACAAAAGCAATTCTCTCAAATTACATTGAGAACTAACTATAAGACTAAAAGGGAAATGGCTATTCTACTCTTAGAAAACCAATACAGTATACATTTCTTCATTTAACTCCCACTAAAGACAGTGGCATTGGATATCTAGAATCAATGCCTCACTGGTCAAGGGCAGCTCTAGAACCACAATCAATGAAGTTCTTTATCCAAGATGAAGCAGAGCCTCCTTCAATAAGTCTGTTTCCTAATACTTTAACATCAGATCAGTCTTTTCAAGCCCCAATAGAATTGTTCTTAGTCTTTCATAATTCTTTTCAATAGATTAATAAACATAAGGAGCATGCCACCTGCTATAAAGTGTTTGAAGTATTCCAGTGTTCCTGAATGTATCCTTCTGGAATTTCTTCTAACTCGGCTTTACCAATGAATATATTCACCAATGTTATGCCAACCTTTACTGGAATCCCAGTGAACAGAAAATAAAATCTTAACAACTTCAAACATATCTTGTCATTAAAGTCAAAAGGTTTGATGATGAATATTTTCTTCCTATGACCTCCATTATGTCAGATTAGGGTCACAGGCCTGCTCCCAAGTGCCAAAGCTGAAGCCTGCAGCTAGAGATTTTTCTGTCAATATACTGAAGTCAGCCACCTTTTTTTATTTTTTTTATTTTTTATTTATTTTTTAGGTTTTTGCAAGGCAACTGGGGTTAAGTGGCTTGCCCAAGGCCACACAGCTAGGTAATTATTAAGTGTCTGAGACTGGATTTGAACCCAGGTACTCCTGACTCCAAGGCTGGTGCTTAATCCACCACTTTTTTTTAAAAGTTTTTGATAAAAAGGATGACTGTGGGAGAAGGAAGAAGATGACATTTCAAAATTATGCAGATGTTAAAAGAAAAAATATGAATCAAAGTTTTAGAAAAGAAAAACACAAATCACAGAATATCAGTTCTATTCACAATGGTTTCTTATCATTGGATAGTTCGCTAATGCATCAGCCCACAAAATAAGATGGATGTGAGGCATATTTCAGCCTCAAATTCCTCTTAATGATAGGAAGATAAATGCCAAAAAAATTCAGGAAACCTCACCAAAATAATTTAAAACAACAAAAATGAGCAAGTTGAAGATGAGCATTAATAAAATGAAAAAAAATTATGAAATAAAATCAAAACCAGAAACATCAGAGAATAGCTAAAAAAACTTTAGTAGTTATATCAGAAAGAAAGAAATGCTTAGAGACACTAAACTGGATAATAGAAAAATTTTTTATTGATTAGAGGAAAAAACCAAATCAACAAAATAATCAAAGAAAGTGTCAATAGAACTTGAAAGAAAATTAGTGTATCCAAGTCATCATGGAACAGTATAAAGATAAAACTCAACACTTAAGCAATTAAAACAATAATAATTGGAATTAATATAGTATTTTTCTGTTTACAAAACAATTTAAAAATATTTAATTTACAATTTACAAATTTTACAAATTACAATTTACAAATATTAAATCATTTAATCCTCACAAGAAAACTGTGAGATGATATTAGTAGCCCTATTTTGGAGATGAGAAAACAAAAACCAAGAGAATGAATGACTTGCCTAAGGTTATACAACTAAGTGGCTAGTAGTATTTAGGGGAGGATTCTAACTCAGTTCTTCCAGATAAGTATACATGATTTTAAAAGCAAAAGTAGTACATAATGAGTTAAAACAGAAACACAAACTCAGACAATGACATATTTGGGAAAGGATTGTTACAGAGTAGTGCAAATGAAGTGGTAGCTTCGGAAGGTAAATCAAGAAGAGGGAGCCTCAGAATTATTGAATTTCCTGAAAATATTGAAGAAGGAAACAATCAGATCATTATATTTAAGAAAACTATGAGTATCTGCAAACAGAAAACATGTAGACAAGGGGGAAATCAAGCACTATAGGCAAGGAAGAATCTTAGAATTCAAGTCACCCGGATACATAATTATCTAGCTTCAAGAATATTATGACAGAGAAAAAAATTCCTTGTCACTAGAAAAAATGGATATGAGGTATTGAAAAACATCTTTTGGGTGTCATATTTTCCATAAGAATGAGAAATCAGTAGCTAGGATGTCACATACAAGATTTTTTAAAAAAAGGTAACTACCAGAATCAATTTCCTATTGAATCTGAGCATTCACATTGAAAACAAAAATGGGTGTTGGAAAAATCAAGAAAACTTTGAAAAACCCATAAAGAAAAGATTGAATTTTAGGACAAATTTTGGTTTATAGCAAAAGTGGACACTTGGGAATTTTATGATGAAGTAAATCAAAATTTAAAAGTATGAGGACAAAAAGAAAAGGGAACTACCAAACTGCCCTCAAGATATAGCTTGAAAAGCTAAACAGCTGCAAACCATTCTTGAAAGCTGTGCCACTCACAGTCCATTTTGCCTAGATGTAGTCTAACTGAATCTTTCCTCATGTAACCTACATGTCTCCAGCAATCCTTGTACACTTTTTTGATTTCATTCACTGGCAACATTCATTGTGGACTTCTTTGGCTTTTCCACTCTGACCGCAGTATTTTTTGGAAAATCTCATCATCTTGCAAGATCCGAACAGTTTTGGTATTTGCACCTCTTTGGTACCCTCAGACCCTCTGATTGGAGAGTGGCTCCATTAATAATACCTCTACATTTAATGAAGGGAACAGACTGAGATCCCAGATAAATTCTCATTTCCCAGCTGGCTACATTCAACTGGGACTACTGTGGCTTCTCCACCATTTCCCTGTATAAGTACCTCCCTCTCCTTTTAGCCTTCTTTTGTGTTATCTCTCCCTACTAGACTGAAAATCCTTAAAATATAAGACTTTCTTAAACATGATTGTATTCCCAGTGTTTAGCAGGATTTGAATCCATTTCTTCCATCTTAAAAACTAGAATTCTTTCTACTGTCCTACCATTCCTTCCCATGTGTAATTTAAGTTGACAATGGAGTCCTTAGGGTGTTGAGGTTTGGACTGGTTGCATAAAATGCAAAACCGATGAATTGAGGTGTAACAGGGCAAGCAAAGACCCATTCTGCCCACTCTGACTTTTGTCAAAGAGTAGAACCAGGGATGGCTTCAGTATTGGATTTTATAAAAACAAAACTGGCTAGGAAGTTCTTTTTTTTATGTTTTTGCAAGGCAATGGGGTTAAGTGGCTTGCCCAAGGCCACACAGCTAGGTAATTATTAAGTGTCTGAGGTCGGATTTGAACTCAGGTCCTCCTGACTCCAGGGTTGGTGCTCTATCCACTGTGCCACCTAGCCACCCCTAGGAAGTTCATTTTTATATTAAAGCAAATATTTCAGTTTCTTGATTATTGTTGGAGCATTTCAAATAAGGGGTATAATAAGCTGTTAAATTCACTTTCAAAAAATCTGACTAAAAATTGCATATGGCTTTAAAATGGATTCAGGATTTTTCTTCTCTTCTACCCCCCAGATCCCCACCCCACATTACAGAGAAATGAACAGTGTGGTCCCTGAAGTTCATCACCTCCCAGCTCTGTCCTTTCACAAAAAAAAAGCAAAAGAAGGAGACAGGAATAGAAAAAGAAGGTAAAAGCCCAAAGAGGAAGCCTTACCTCTAAGGTGACCTGTGAGAGGTCATCTGGAGAGGGGGAGGCACTAGCAGTTGGAGTAATCAGGAAAAGTTTTAGGGAGGGTATAGTGTTTTGAGTTGATTGGGCTTGGAAGAAACCTAGGGATTCTAAACCAAAGAGTTAAGAAATTTAGCACATTTTATTGACTAATATCTAGATTATAAGTATGATTGTTCTACTCCATTAATCACTGGCTAATATATTTGAGTTTTGGGAGATAAATAGTGGAAAGAATAGTTACAGGGTATATGTATCTAAAAGAATAGATAAATGACCAATATTCAAAAATACCTAGATAGGTCTGGAATGTCGCTAATGTAGATGTTTCTTCCAGCATACAAATTGTAACCCTATTATTGTGCAGATTTGCCCATTTCCTACCCAAATTTTGCCACTAGGGGTCCCCCAAACATCTGGGGAACTTTGTTTTCTCTTGACACTGGAAGGACATTAATGAGGTTCTTAGGCTGTTAACTAGTAATTCCCTCACTCTCATCATGTGACCAGTCCATTTATTTTTGCTCAGACAATTTTTGGAAAGCATTCTTTGCTTTGGTTCTTCATCTTTCCTTAGTCAGTAGGTATTGCAGCTGCTCAAACTCTTACCATACTCTCTTCACTGGCTTCCTGAAGGATATTAATCTTTAATTATTCACCTATTTCACTATTTTATTTATGACTCACAGCCATACAATAAAACTGGTAACACTGATCTTAAAGGTGAGCCTTCGTTTCAGGGAAAGAGAAATGAAACTATCAAAGGAATTATGATTTCCCAAAGATAATCCAACATGTTCTCTTGCAACAAGATGTCTCTTGCATACATCAAAATTATTCAGGATTCCTTAGAAGATGTATTAACCCAAGTAACCTTGTTCAGTGGCATGATGTTCATTGATATCATGGAAGCCATAAAATAAATGCATACTCACTACTGTTGTGGAGCACTATAGATATGGAATGGACCTCAGAGACGATCTGGTAAAATACTCATTTCACAATTGAGGAAAATAAGGATCACTTGAAGAAGTGATTTCTTCAGGATAACTACCAGAGGTAGGATTTGAATCCATTTCTTTTAACTTTAAAACCAGAATTCTTTCTACTGTCCTACCCTTCCTTCCAGTGTGTAGTTTAAATAGACAATGGTGTCCTTAGGGTGTTGAGGTTCTCCAAATCCTTCTTTTTGAAGATGGTTTGGACTGGTTGCATAAAATGTAAAACAGATGAACTGAGGTGTAACAGGGCAAGCAAAGACCCATTCTGCCCACTGTGACTTTTGTCAAAGAGTAGAAGCAGGTATGACTTCAATATTGGATTTATAAAACATAACTGGCTATGAACTTCCTTTTTATATTAAAGCAAAGATTTCAATCTCTTGATTATTGTTATAACATTTCAAATCAGGGGTACAATAACCTGTTAAATTAATTTTCAAAAATCTGAATAAAAATCTCATGTGGCTTTAAAATAGATTGGGGAAAGCTAGGTGGCACAGTGGATAGGGCACTGGCTCTGGAGTCAGGAGGGTCTGAGTTCAAATGTGACCTCAGACACTTAATAATTACCTAGTTATGTGACCTTGGGCAAGTCACTTAACCCCACTGCCTTGAAAAAAAGCAAAAAAAAATTAAAATAAAATGGATTCAGGATTTTTCTTTTCTTCTACCCCTCAAATTCTGCCCCCAATTACAAAGAAATGAATAGTGTCATCCTTGAAGTTCATCACCTCCCAGCTCTGTCCTTTCACAAAAAAAAAGCAAAAGAAGGGGACAAGAATAAAAAAGAAGGTGATAGCCCAAAGAGGAAGCCTTACCTCTAAGCTGGCCTGTGAGAGGATTCAATCTGCATATATAAAATGAATCATGGTCATCTGGAGAGGGGAGGCACTAGCAGTTGGAGTAATCAGGAAGTCTCAGGGAGGGCATGGCATTTTGAGTTGATTGGGCTTGGAAGAAACCTAGGGATTCTAAGACAGAGTTAAGAAGGAAGACTCAGAAATCCGTGCAAAAGTATGAAGAAGAGAAAATGACTGGAACATGTGGAGCATAGCAAAAATACTGGAAAGGTCGAATAGATTGTGAAAGGAATCAAGTACTAAAGAGAAGCATTTCTATTTGATGTGCAGAAACTAGATATTCACTGAAACTCTTTCACCACAAATATGATATGATGGATGTGTTCTTTAAAAACATCAAGGGGGGGGGGATGTGGCAGTTAGGTGGCCCAGTGGATAGAGCACGGGACCTGGAGTCAGGAGTACCTGAGTTCAAATCTGGCCTCAGACGCTGAATAATTGCCTAGCTGTGTGACCTTGGGTAAGTCACTTCACCCCCATTGTCTTAAATAAATTAAATTTTAAAAAAATCAGTTGGGGGGGGTCATGCAAAGATGGTTGAGTACAGGTGGAGACCCAACTGAACTCTCCAAACATTACCCTTCAAACAACTTTTTTAAAAGGTCTTAAATAAAATTTTGGAGCAGAAGAATCAAAAAAGTCAGAGGGAGACATTTTCCAAGCCTAATGCTTTCAGAGATCCATTGGAGAGGTCTGTAACACTGAGATGGGAGCAGGCCTGCAGAGGGGTAGGACCACCAGCGGTAAACCTTGGAGATAGCTGCAAAAGCAGCAGCAGCAGCAGCCTGGGATCTATGAGTTCAAAGATGGTCAGGGGAATGAACAGCTAATCAGAAAGAGATTATAAGAATCTTTGCTGGCACTGGATGCTGCTGGTACTGATTGAGAACTCTTGTCCATAAACAGTTCTGAATCACAGTTTCAGGACAAAAAGGAACACTCTCCCTCAGTCATGGGGAAGATAGGACTGGTCGCAGTTCCATAGCCAATACTACTTATGACTTAAAGGAGCGAAAATCTTTTTTTGAGTAAAGACCAGAGCATAGACCAAGAGAAAGGTGATAATACCTCCCCTTAGATCACATGGCCTTGGAGGCACTAAAAACTTGAAGACTTTCCAAAACCAACTCTGAAAACTGTGGCACCAAAAGGCCTGAAGGTAGGTACAGTGTCTCTCCATCTTTTGGAGAGCAGAGCCCAAGTTTAACAGAAAAATCAAAGTTGAAAAAAAGAAGCTGAAAAAATGAGCAAATAACAACAGCAACAAAAGAATTTAACCACACAAAATTACTACAGTGGCAGACAAGCTACAAATAGCTACAAAAAAAGGCCCAAAGAAAAATGCTAATTGGATCCAAATCCAATAAGAATTCCTAGAAGGATTTAAAAAGGTACTAAGCATGATAGAAAAACTATTAGGAAAAGGAATGAGAATGAGGAAGGAAAATTATGAAAAGAGGATTAACAGATAGGCAAAAGATGAACAACAAATAATGAGGAAAATGTTATCTCGAAACCAGAAATGGTAAAAGAAGTACAAAAAAAAAACACCAAAGAAAAGAATTCTTTATAAAAAGCAGAAAACCAAATGGAATTGATCAAAAGCTCCAGAAGAAAATAATTCCTTTTAGAACTGGATAAATGGGAGATATTGACTCCATAAAACATTAAGAAATAATAAAAATCAAAAGAATGAAGAAAAAAATTTCATCAGAAAAAAAAACAACTAGGGGTGGCTAGGTGGCATAGTGGATAAAGCACCAGCCCTGGAGTCAGGAATACCTGGGTTCAAATCTGGTCTCACACACTTAATAATTACTTAGCCGTGTGGCCTTGGGCAATCCACTTAACCCCATTTGCCTTTCAAAAAGCTAAAAAAAAAAACCCCAAAAACAACTAAGGTAGAACATATATTGAGGAGCATGATTTAAAATTATTGGACTACTTGAATGTCATAAAAAGAATAAAAGATCAATAAAAAGCTTAAATATCACATTTCACAAATTATCAAGAAATACTGCCCTGATATTAAATCACCAAAATAAAATAGAAATTGAATACTTCTCAGATAATTTTTATAAGCAATCCCCAAATGAAATCTCCCAGAAATATTAAATGCCAAATCCCAGAGCTTCCAGATCAAAGAGAAATATGCGGTCAAAAAAGAAAAAAATAACAAATATTGTGGAGTCATTTGCAAGTTCATACAGGATTTAGCAAATTTCATGTTAAAGGGATGGAGGATTTGGAATGTGCTATTTCAGAGGGCAAAGGAATTAGGATCGCTGAGAATAATATATCCAACAAAACTGATTATAATCCTTCAAGGGGAAATGGATATTTAATTTTTAGAGTTTCTGATGAAAAGACCAGAGTTGAATAGAAAATCTGACATTCAAACAGAAGATTCAAGAGAAGCATAAAAAGTTAAATATAAAAGAATAATCAAAAGGAGTTAAATTGTTTACATTCTTATGTGGGAAGATAATACAAGAACTTTATCGTTAATAGGGCAGTTACAAGTTTACATAGACAGAAGGCATAGGTATGAGTTGATTATGTTGGAATGATCTCTAAAAAAATGAAGTGAGGAGAAAGAGAAATGCACTGGGAAGAGTAAGAAGAAGAAGGAGAATGGGGAAAAGTTTCTCACATAAAGGAGGTGCAGAAGAAAAAGATTTTATAATAGAGGGGGAAATGAAAGTGGAGGGAAGTGCCTGAGTCCCACTCTCATTGAAATTTGTCAAAGAGGGAAGAAAACACACACACACACACACACACACACACACACAAAGAGTTGAATATAGAAATCTATCTCACCCAATAGGGAGATAGAAGGATAAGGATTTAACAGATGTGGGGGGAATGATAAGGTGAGGCAGATGGAGGAGGCAATGGCCAAAAGCAAAATAGACTTTGTATGAGGTACAGGATAAAAAGAGAAAAAGAGGGCTCTTGTTTTTATTGTTACTCAACCATTCAGTTGTATCTGACTCTTTGTGACCTCATGGACCATAACATGCCAGTTCCTTCTATCCCCCTCTTGAAAACTGTCCAAGTTTATGTTCATTGTTCACAAGACACTCTCAGTCTCATCCTCTGCTATACAACTTTTCCTTTGCCTTCAATCTTTCGCAGCATCAGAGCCTTTTCCATTAAGTCCCATCTTCTCATTATGTGGCCAAAGTACATAAGCTTCAGCTTTAGTTATTTGATCTTCTGGTGACTAACTTGAATTAATTTCCTTAACTATTGACAGATTTGGTCTCCTTGCTATCCAAGGGATTTTCAACAGTCTTCTCTAGTACCACTATCTGAAATTATCAATTCTGAGGCACTCAGTTTTCCTTCTAGTCCAATTCTCTCAGATACACATTGTTACTGGAAAAAACAGTGTTGCCTATACTGGTGATAGCTCTGCTTCTTGGTATGCTGTCCAGATTTGCCATAGCCGTCCTTCCAAGGAACAGGATTCTTTTAATTTCTTGCTGCAATCTATGTCTGCAATGATTTTTGAGCCCAAGAGCATAAAATTTGACACTGCTTCCATTTCTTTTCCCCCTCTTTGTGCCAAAGTGAAGGAGTAATTGCCAAGATCTTACTTTTTAGATGTTAATTATTAAGCCAGCTTTTATACTCTCTTCTTTCATCCTCATCAAGAGACTTTAATTCCTCTTCACTTTCTGCCATCAGAAGGGGCATCTGTATATTTGAGATAATTGATATTTCTTCTGACAACCTTAATTCCAGATTTTGATTAGTCCAGTCTGGCATTTTGCTTTATGTATTTTGAATATAAGGTAATTGAAAAAGGTGACATAATATGGTTGTGCTCCATTTCTAATCTTAAATCAATCAGTTGATCATAACGGTGAATGGGAATAGGATGAGCTAATGCAGTGATTGAAAGCAGACAGCAAAATGGTTTGGAAAAACAGAATTCAACAATAAATTGTACAGAAGAGACACATTTGAGACAGAAATAAAGGGATGGATTAGAATCTTTAATCTTTCAAGAGAATTGAAAAGGGCAATTGTGATCTCAGACAAAACAAAAGTATAATATAGATCTAACTGAAAGAGATAATAGTATTTGATAAAAAGTACCATGAACAATTAAATAATGTAAAATTTTTACAGCAAATTTATCTGATAAGTACCTCATTTCTCAAATATATAATCAATGGAATCAAATTTATAAAAATAATAATAGATTTTCACCAACTGATAAATGGTTAAAGGACATGAATGATCAAAGGTATCTAAAATTATAGAAAAATGCTCTAGATCACAATTGATTAGAGAAAGGCAAATTAAAACAACTCTGAGATACTACCACACACCTCTCAGAAATGACAAATTCTTTTTTTGTTTTTAGGTTTTTGCAAGGCAAATGGGGTTAAGTAGCTTGCCCAAGGCCACACAGCTAGGTAATTATTAAATGTCTGAGGCCGGATTTGAACTCAGGTACTCCTGATTCCAGGGCCAGTGCTCTAGCCGTTGCTCCACTTAGCCTCCCCAGAAATGACAAATTCTGTAGGGGATAAGGGAAAATAGATATATTAATGAAGAATTGTTAAGAGTAGTGAAGTGGTCCAAACATTCTGGAAAACAATTTGGAACTATACCCAAAGGGCTCTAAAACATACTTTTTTAATGTTACAATACCACTACTTGGTCTGTTCCTTAAAGAGATCAAAGAAAAAGTAAATGTGCTTATATGTACAAAAACAATTAGAAAAGTCTTTTTGTGGTGGCATAGTATCTGAAATTTAGTTGATGCTCATCAGTTGGGAAATTTACCAAACAATTTGTGTTTTATGATTGTAGAGTATTATTGTACTATAAAAAATGACAAAAGGCTGATTTAAAAAAAATAGCAAGACCTATGATGGGAGGCAAAGTGAAGTGAGAAGAACCAAGAGATTATTGTGCACAGTAATAGTAATGTCATAATGATGATAATCAACAGTGAATGACCAGGCTATTTTGATTAATAAAATGATCCAAGATAATTCCAAAGGATTCATTATTTTTTTTTAAAAAAATGCCATCTACCTCAATGCAAATTAAGTATCATTTTCTCACTTCACTTTTTTTTGCAATATTGTTAATGTAGAAATGTTTTGCATGATTTCACGTGTGTATTGTTTGAATTCTCAGTGGGTGAGATTGGAGGGATAGAATCTGGAATTCACAATTCTACAAAAAAGAATGTTAAAAAATAAATATAAAAACAAAACGAGAAAAACATTAGTTAGGTAGCTGTGTGGATTTAGAGGCTAGAGACTTGGGGAAGGGAGCCCACTTAGGAGGCTGGGATGTAATCCAAATGAGAACTATTGAGGTTCTGAATTTGGGGAGAGTCAAACAAGACAGTTGTAAAGAACTTCAGACAGTGCCTGCCTCATGATCATCACTTACTAAATGTGTGCTCCCTTCCTTTCCTCCTTCCCTCCTTTCTTATGCAAAGAGAGAGAAGAGGCCATAAGTGGGAGATGTTATGGAAGTGAAATAGACAGGATTTGATAATTAATCCAATATGTGGGTTGAGAGAGTTAATTTTGAATTCCATGCTAACTCCAAATCTGCAAACCTTGATGACTAGAAGAGGAATGTTGGTCTTGAAACATTTGGATGAAAGATGGCTTTGGTGGTTAAAAAAAAAAAGTTCAGTTTTTTGATGCACTGGATTTGACATGCATATGAGACATCCAGTTTTATGAGCATTGGGAAATCCAGCATTTGAAAAACTGTGACATGGGAGACCCTCTCAGTTTGGTGCCACTCAGAGCAATGAGTGGAAGTTATAAAGAGGAATTCCAACTTAATGTTCGGGAAAGTCGATTCTAACCTCCAATGCTATTTAGAACCTGACTAGGTTGTCTCCCAAGATAAGGGTGGGAGTGTGAGCTCTTTCATATTGGAGTTGTTCTGGAATTAAGACCGGATGACCACTTGTTGGGTTTCTCTGGTAGGAATTTTTTCCAGGAATGGTTGGGACTTTGTGGTCCCTAAGTAGTATCCATCTCTGAGAGTATGAAAATGCCAAATTGTTCAAATGAAAGCTAGAGGAGAGGGAATGAGAAAAAAAAGAGGCCTGGAGTAGCAGCAGACTGAGTCAGCAAGTGCTATGTTTAATTGCCTCCTCTGATACACATTGGGTCTGTTTCCCTGGGAAATCCCCTTAATCTTCCCAGGGACCCCTCCAGTCTATAAGACTGCAATTTTCAGAGCACACACTGGTCTACATTGCTTGAGGGAACTGCTCTGGAATTCTCTATACCAATGAATTTGGAGACAGTGTCAACATACACACAAGCATGCACACACTTGTATGCATCTATGCACTCCTACAAAGCCATATCTACATGAATGTTTATACACACACACAAATATACAAATGTGTGTATGCATGCACACATATGTGAAGTGAGGATCAAACCAAGATAGCAAAAGACTTGAGAGAAAAAGAAAATGGGGTGTTTTATCACCACATCATAAAATATATCTTTGAGAAATTGTTATCCATACTCTGGAACTAGATTTTAAAAACAAAACAGAAATATTGGCCAATTGCACAGAACAGAAGATACAGAATTAGAACCAAGGTCATAAACAGATGATTGTTTGATAAACCCAAGTTTTCAAAATTTGAAGCAAATGAGTTTTTGGTAAAATTGTTTAGACAAATTTATAGTAGAGAGGCAAAAATGTGGTTAGATTCTCTCTTTATACAAATGACCAAAATAAATAAGGATCAAAATGAGTTTTAATAAACAAAATGGTAAAGGAATGATATATTTCAGATTTAGAAAGAACAAAAATTCTTATCTATTAAATGACCAAAGAAAATTATTGGAAGTGAAATATATAAGTTTGATGATCTAAATAGGGTTTTGCCTAGTAAAAACAAAATAAACCAAAACAACAAAAAATACCCACTATGAACCTAAAATAAGGAAAGACACTAATTTGGGAAAATCTTTTTGGTAAATATAGGTGACAGAAGTCTAATCAGCAGAATGTGTGGGGTCATGGACCCACATTTACAAGAATCATGCCCATTTCTTATCAGATAAATAAAAGCCTCAACTAAAGAAACATGTGAACAACTATTAAAACTCTAAAAACTGAACAGAAATAAAACAACTCTGAGATGCCACTTTACACCCACCAATTGTCAAAAATAGTTAAAAGTGATCAAATTTAAAGTTGGCAAGGTTGTGGTAGAAATAGGAAGACTATTATCCTCCTAGTGGAGAGAGGAATTCTTATAATCATTTTGCTAAGCATATGATACAGTGAAAAGAATCTAGGGTTTAAAGTTGGGGAGACCTAGTTTCAATCCTTCCTTGGACACATAAGTGCAGTCATGGCTATTGACTTACTGAGGATGATGATGGTGATGATACTAATAAAAGCAATAATACCTATGGTAATTTATCTCATAAGGTTGCTACGATAGTGTAGTGGGATTTATATGTGTGTGTGTGTGTGTGTGTATATAAACATATTTATATACAGTTACAAATATGCATATACATTGTTATATAAAGTACTTTGCCAGCTTTAATGTCCTAAATGAATGTCAGCTCTTAATTAGAATTACAAAACCAAGTGCATTTTTAAATATCCCAATTATATATTACATAAGATTATAGGTTAGGGATATTTTTAAAGGAAAAAAGATATCTCTCTACAATGTTCATATCATCTTTATCTATAAAATGAAACTCTAAAAATAGAGTATATTTTCAATGACTTGACTTTCTGCTTGGCTGTTAAATATGACTCTTGCCTGGAATCAAACAGAGCTAAAGGAGTTATAGTTTGTTATAGATAAGCTGTACCCTTGAAGGAACAGTCTTGATACTGTCATAACCATATCCTTCCTTCTTTTTATTTGCAGAAATTTCTATAGTCAGAGCAGTGTAACAGAAGAAGTTTGTCACTACAATAAAAATCAATTAATATATTCATATTAAAATACCTGAGTTACCATAATAGGACATAAAAATGAAAACTATTACTATTGTTATTCTGTATATATGGTCAATTCTATATCCTGTGTAATTAGGCAAATGAGTTCTTAGGCTTGCCAAACTTTTATTAATATTCATGTCAAAGATTAGGTCCTTAAAGTACCTCATTCTTTCAGGATCCTATAAATGTATTTGTGTGTGTGTGTGTGTGTGTGTGTGTGTGTCTGTGTGTCTGTGTGTCTGTGTGTGTCTGTGTATTTGTATTAAGAAACAGGGACAAGACCAAAATAAATAATTATTTTTGCCATCAATGGTCTAATAAAATTTGAGAAAACAATAATTAAAAAAATCTAAGACCTAAGATACATATTTGTACATATTTACAGTTCTCAAAATTAGATTAAGGTTATATATAAAACTTCATTAATAATAGTAAAGAATTTTGAAACATATAGGTTTTTCTTTTATTTTGAGGTTTTTTGGGCATACTATTTTTGGTTGATATTTTGTTTTTCCAATTACATATTATGTAAGCTTTTCAATATTAAGCCACTTGTATATTTATAACTTACATTTGTCCATCCCCCCCCTTCCCCACCCAAATTCTCCCCTCAGTGGCAAACAGTCTGGCAAAATTGTGTCTGACATGTCCACATATTAGTCCTTCTGTGTATGAGGAATTAGGACCAAAGAAAAAAGAAAGAAAACCATGGGATTGGAAAGATAAACAAGAGAAATTTATTTTAAAAAGTGAACATAGAATCCATTTGTATTCTGTGGGGTTTTGTGCTTTTGCTTTTTTCCCCTCTCTGGTGTTGTCCATAAAAGGTCTCCCAAGGTTTTCCTAAGAGGAGCTTCATCCATCATAGTTGATCTACTCACAATGCTGTTGGTAATGTGTGCAATGTTCTCTTAGTTCTGCTCCGTTTACTCAGCCTCAATTCATATAATTCTTTCCATGCTTCTCTAAAGTTCTACTATTCATGGTTTCTTTTAGAAAAATAGTACTCCATAAAATTCATATACCAAACTGGTTCAGCCACTCCCCATGGGTATCCCCTCAATTTCCAATTTTTTGCCAATATAAAAAGTTCCTCTTAATATTTTTGAACATATGGGATTTTCCCCATTTTTAATGATTTCTTTTGGATATAGGCCTGGCATTGGTACTGGGTCAAAGGGTATGATCAGTTTTATTGCCTTTGGGTAGAGTTCCATATTGCTTTTTAGAAGTTCACATCTCTTTGTGAGACATTAAGGGACAGGAAGATTCATTTCTCAATTAGGTCCTCTTCCCTCTGCTTATGGGTGAAGTTGTCCATAATCAGGTACAGGGTTTGGGTAAAGATAGCAAGAACAAGGGCTACATAAAAAAAAAACGGAAATTCTTTGACATTTCACGTGAAATATAACTTCCTAATTTGCTGTTCTTCTTATAGCTCTGCTGCTAATAGGGTTAGATCCATATGGTTAGAGTTAGCTCTCGCCCACATGAATGCAAAATCTAATCTGAATAAACTTTGTCACAGTTTACTAAATTGTGCAAAAATTTATTAAAGCAGGACTTAGCAGCATTATCCAGAGATCTTTGCAAATAACTTGAAAACTTGAGATGAGTGAGACCAAACTTCCTCTGACCTGTCTTGATCTATACCCTACTGTTTGAGAGATGCCCCTCTGAAGATCATGGATTGCCCCCCTACACAGCTACTTCCATATGGAGTTTCTTTACTCAGTTATTGCAAATTTACTGGTTATGTTACTTGTGTGTGGGCTATAGCCTTGTAACGTATTTTGTAATCTGTTTAGACCAATTCCCCTGTAGGAAACAAGACCTATGTATGGCACACTTTTCGGTCATGGTTTGCCCACAGTGGTTATGCAAAGGCTCTTCCTGTGGTTTCTATCTGCCTCTTTGTCAAGTCATGGAAGGAAAATTTGATAAAAATAGGATTGGAAGAGGACTCCCTAATATTTGAATACACTTGGAGAGTATTTGAGTACACTAAGACTATAGTGCATTGCCAAATTCTACATGCCACAGATGTGTTTTGGGTACAGACTTTTTCATTGGACAAAGTCTCTGTGGGTTTTCCCTTGTATGTTCTTGTGAGTATTGTGTGCTATTTATTATAGTTATGGTGCCTTCCTTGTTGCAAATAATTGATCCCCATGCCATCGCCCACAGATAAAAGAGAGGGGGTTGTTGTAGTTGAGAATGGAGGACTGATATCAGTCTAATTATAAGGCTAATGCATGGGGAAAACTAATTTGTTTAACCATATTAATAACAGAATGTACAAATATATGATGACATTGATAGATTCAGAAAAAAGCTTTTGATCAAATACAGTACCCATGAAAAAAAAATTGGAGAGCGATAGGAATTTGTTACCTCAATATGATCAAGAGCAATCATTCAGAACCAAGATTAGTATTATTATGATGCTGATAGAAATGGTAGCTTTAGCAATGATCCGAGACAAAGAAATGAAGGGAAGCTACATTGGCATCAAGGATAAACGATGCCCATCTGCAGATGATGTGATGGCTTCCCTAGGAAACCCTAAAGAATTAATGAAAAACAAATGGAGACAATTAATATTTTCAGCAGAGCAGCGGCATATAAAAGAAATCCACAAACAACATCATTTCTCTTTGTCACCAAAAGAACCCAGGAGGAAAAGATAGAGGAAAAAAAGGGAGAAGTTCCAATTTAGAGAACTGAATCCATAAAGTTACCGCGAGTTACCGGCCAGGATAAGCAGGATGGAGCTAAAAACCTACAAATAACGTAACTGAAATAATGGAAGACCCATTCAGTGTTTACAGCTGAGATGAAGCATTACAAGAAAACTAATGATTCTATGTAAATTAATTTACAGCTTCAGTTCTAAACTAATCCAATTACCAATGGAATAATTGATATAATCAGACAACATCATAATAAAATGTTCCTGAGGAATAGACTATCCATAATAACCAGGAAAATTGCACAAAACAGGGAGAGAGCCAAGAAAAATACAGTGTAGTCTTGCTATAGCTTCAGGGACATGAGAGAGCAATGATTACCTTTCAAAAGTCTCTCTGCGGGGAAGTCTGGCCAAGATGGCGCAGAAAAAAGGCGCCAAGTTTCCCTCAAAACCGACGTCAATCAGGCCTTTTAAATATTGGGGCTGGGGGAGGGGCAGCCGGGCGCACCCCCTGCTGAAAGCCCGCGCAGGGGCGGCTGGGGAGGCGGGAACTGCCCGGAGCTCCGCGGCTGCGCAGTGGGCACCTCCGGCGCTGGCCCAGGCTCCACGTGACCCCGCAGGAGCCCAAAGGAGGCCCCAGGGGCTTGCAGTAGGCTGCCGGAAGACACCCGGAGTTCCTCCATTTCCCAGCAGCCCGCGCTCCTGCGCACGCAGCTCGCTCCTAGCCCCGGATGTTCCCACTTCCTCCCCTGGGGGATTAGGCCGCTGACTTCCGGCCTGAGAACCCCTCAGGCCTTTGTGCACATTTCTGAGCTGTCCCCTAGCGTTTCCTTGTGGGGGGTGGGCAGCTGAGCAACCAGCCCGGGGCAGGCAGCCCCAAAGGATGCCCCTGCCCCATCGCAGGAGCCTGGGAACAGGTGTCAAAACTCAAAATGAAGAAAGGCCTGGGAAAAAGGACTCTGCGCCAAAGGACGGCAAGCAAGCCCCTCCCCATCACAAGAACCTGGGAATATTATCAAAACTCAAAATGAAGAAAGACCAAGGAAAACCAGGCTCCATGGAAGGAAACCTTGGAGAGAAGGATGGCAAAACACAAGCTCAGAAAAGGAAAGGAGGGAAGTCACATGGGAAGTCATGGAGGAGAATAGGAATTGGTCTCCAGTCCAAAAAGAGTTCTTAGGAGAACTCAGAAAAGATTTCAAAAATCACATGGAAAAATTGGGAAGAGAAAAATGCAAGAGAAAATGAACATCTTGCCATAAAAACACACATCCTTTAAAAATACAATTGGGCTATTGGAAAAAAGATTACAAGGGGCAGCTAGGTGGCTGAGCGGATAGAGCATTGGCCCTGGAGTCAGAAGGACCTGAGTTCAAATCCAGCCTCAGACACATAATAATTGCCTAGCTGTGTGGCCTTGGGCAAGCCACTTAAACCCATTTGCCGAAAGAAAGGAAGAAAAGAAATTACAGTCCTTTTAAAAATATAATTGACCAAATGGAAATAGAAACACAAAAGCTGAAAGAGAAAATACCTCTAGAATAGGATAAAAGGGTTTCATGAAAAATCCAGAAACCAAGAGTTTGTTAAACAATATATATTAAGAAAGAAAGAAAGAAAGAAAAATAGAAGAAACTATAAAATATCTCAATGGCACAATACCTGACCTGGAAAATAGATCAGGAAGAGAGATAAGTTAAGAATAATCAGACTACTCGAAAGGCATGATCAGAAAAAAGAACCTGGAGACATTTTTTTTTTGTTTAGGAGCATTGCCCTGCATTCTGGAATCAGAAGACAAAGTAGTCATTGAAAGAATGCACCAAGCACTTCCTGAAAGGGATCCCAAAATGAGATTGCCAAGGAATATTAAGGCTAAATTTCAGAATTATCAGAACAAGAAGAAATTCAAATTCCAAGGAGCCACAATCAAGATTACACAGAACTTGGTTGCATCAATGTTAAAGGATCAAAGGGCCTGGAATATGATATTCTGGTGGTCAAAGGAGCTTGGATTACAACCAAGAATCAACTACCCAAAATAATTGAACATACTCTTTAAAGGGAAAAGATGGATATTTAATGAAATAGGTGGCTTTCAGACTTTCCTGATGAAAGACCAGAGCTGAACAGAAAGAAATACATGAAAAGGTAAATAAAGAAAAAGACTTAGTCAATAAGATTAAACTGGTTACATTCCTACTTGGGAGGAAAATTATCACAACTCTCGAGAATCATAATTCTATTAGCGGGAGTATACTCAGACTGAAGGTATGGTCATAAGTTGATTTTAATTAAGATTTTAAAATTAAGACTTTAAAAAGGGGGGAGAATTCTAATAAGATTGGAGGAAGCGGGAGAGAGAATGGGGCAAATTTCACCGCATGAAGAGGCGCAAAGAACCCAGCGCAGCAGAGGGAAAGAAGGGAGGGAATGAGAACTGCTTGAATCTTACTCTTATTGGATTTGACTTAAAGAGGGAATAATATATACACTTAATTGGGTTTAGAAATTTATCTTACGCTTCAGCTGTTAGGAGAGCAAAAGGGAGGGGAGAGAAGAAACTAATAGAAGGAAGTGAAGGAAGAAGGGGGAAGGGAAAGAGGGAAGAAAAGGAAGGGGAGTTGATAGAATGAGGACAGATTGAGGGAGGTGGTATTTAGGAAGGATAAGGTGAAGGGAGGTGAAGAAAGTACAGAGGGGAGATAACATAGAGGTAATAAAGAATTGGTAATTATAACTATGAATGTGAATTGGGTAAACTCTCCTATAAAACAGAAGTGGTTAGTAGGGTAGATTAAACCAGCATCCTACAGTATGTTGCTTGCAAGAAGTTGAAGCAGAGAGATACAGAGTAAAGGTAAGCGACTACACAGAATCTGTTATGCTTCAACAGAAGTGATAAAAAGCAGGGTTAGCAATCTTGATCTCAGACAAAGCAACTGCAAAAATAGATCTCATCGAAAGAGACAAGGAAGTAAACTACATCCTCCTAAAAGGTACCATAGACAATGAAGTAATTTCAATACTAAACATGAATGCACCAAAGCAATATAACATCCAGATTCTTAGAGAAGCTAAATGAGTTACAGGAAGACATAGCAAAGCTATCCTGGTGGGGGACTTCAACCTCTCTCTCTCAGAGTTAGATAAATCTAACCACAAAAATAAACAAGAAAGAAATAAAGGAGGTGAATAGAATATTAAACAAATTAGGTTTGATAGACCTCTGGAGAAAATTGAATGGAGATAGAAAGGAATACATCTTTTTTTTTTTCTGCAGTATAGCTACACAAAAATTGACAATGTATTAGATCATAAAAACCTCATAATCAAAATGCAGAAAGAAAGAAACAGTAAATATTTTCTTTTCAGATCATGATATAATAAAAGTCATGTACAATAAAGGGCCATGAAGAGAGAGAGAACTAAAATTAATTGGAAACTAAATAGCTTAATTTTAAAGAATGAGTGAAAAAACAACAAATCATAGAAATAAATCATCACTTTATCCAAGACAATGACAATGAGTAGACAACATACCAAATTTTGTGGGATACAGCCAAAGCAATTATTAGGGGAAATATTATATCTCTAAATTCTCACATGACTAGAATAGAGAAAGAGGGGAGTCAATGAATTGGGCATGTAATTAAAAAAGGTAAAGAAAGAACAAATTAAAAATCGCCAATTATATACCAAATTAGAAATTCTGTAAATCAAATAAGAAATTAATAAAATCAAAAGTAAGAAAACTATCAAATTAATAAATAAAACTAGAGGTTGATTTTATGAAAAAAACAATAAAATAACAGATAAACCTTGTCTTATAGATTATGACTTTTTTTCCTCTCTAATTTTTTTCCTTTCCACTTGAATTTGATTCTTTTTTCACAACAAGATTTATATGAGTCTCTCTAGTCTAGCATAATTACTCATGTAGAGCCTATATTAAATTACTTTCTGTCAGGGGCAGAGGAAAAAGGGAGAAAAATGGAAAACTCAAAAACTTGCAAAGAAAATGAACGGTGAAAATGGTTGTTGCATCTTGTTGGAAAAGCAAATCATTTAAAAAAAAACAAAAGAAAAGTAGCTATGGGGGGCAGCTAGATGGTACACTGGTTAGAGCACTGCTTCCTGGATTCCAGGAGGACCTGATTTGAAATATAGCCTCAGATACTTGACACTAGTTATGTGAACCTGGGTGAGTTACTTAACCCTGATTGTCTTGTAAAAAGAAAAAAAAGTTTCTATAGAGTGTTGCTTTTATAAAAAAAATCTGAAAAGTAACTCACCAATAGTGTATTCGCAGATTAGATTAGCAAAACTGTGCATAGAAACCTTTAGTTCAATAAATATAAGGATGCAAACTACTGGGGAAAAGACTGTTTTTTGACAGGAAGTCCTAAAATAATTGGAAACTGATTTTAAAAAATATTTTATTATTTCTTTTACCAACTACATACAAAGATAGTTTTAAACAATCATTTTTGGGGGAAGATTTTGAGTTTCACGTTTTTCTCCCTCCCCTCCCTCTCTCCTCCTCCTGACAGAAAGCAATCTAATATAAATTATACATATATAACTATAACATATCAATATTAATCATGTGAAAAAGAATCTAATAAAAATGGGTAAAAACAGAGAGAGAAAAAACTTAATACATAAGACTACTTTTAAAAATTGAAGATAGTAAGCTTTGGTCTGCATTTAAACTCTACAATTCCTTCTCTGAATTTGGAGGGTAATTTTTCACAAGTCTTAGACTTGTCTTTGATTATTGTAATGAGCAAATCTATCACAATTGATCATCACCCATTGAGTTCTTCTGGTTCTGTTCACTTTACTCAGCATCAGTTCATGCAAGTCTTTCCAAGCTATTCCAGAGTCCCATCCCTCATGATTTCCTAAAGAACAATAATGTTCTGTCATCTTCATATACCACTTTTGTTCAGCCATTCCCCAATTGATATGGGCAGCTAGGTGGGCAGTGGATAGAGCACTGGTCTTGGACTCAGGATGATGGGAGTTTGAATCCAGCTTCAGAAACTTGGGCAAGCTAGGTGGGCAGATATCTCTGGAGGAGAAAGTAAGACTACTGACTTACCACAGCACCCCCTCACATGTGCTTGTCATGGCATCACTCCCTAATGTCATGATCTTCTTAAAAAATGAAGGACAAACATCATCATCATCATCATCATCATCATCATTAATTGATAGGCATTCCCTCAATTTCCAATTCTTTGCCACGATGACAAGATTTGCTATAAATATTTTTGTTCATATGGTTTTTTTACCCTTTTTTTGTGATCTCTGGGACATAGATCTAGTAGTGGTATAACTGGGTCAAACGGTATGCAAAACTTTATTGCCCCTTGGGCATAAATACAAACTGTTCTGCAAAAAAGCTTAGATCTGTTCATAATTCCACCAAAAATGCATTAATGCCTCTGTTTTCCCACATCCCCTCTAACATTGATCATTTTCCTTCTTATTCATATTGGCTAATCTGATAGATGTGAGTTGTTTTAATTTGCATTTTTCTAATCAATAATGATTTAGAGCATTTTTTCATATGACTATAGATAGCTTTAATGTCTTTATCTGAGAATTGCCTTTTCTTTTCCTTTGACTATCAATTGAGGAATGACTTGTAGACTTATAATTTCTACCCAGTTCTCTCTGTATTTTAGAAATGAAACACTAGCTATAAAAATTGTTTCCTAACCCATTGCCCTCCTTTTAATCCTGGTTGCATTGGTTTTATCTATGAAAAAACTTTTCAATTTAATGTAATCAAAATTATCCATTTTGCATTGTATAATGATCGCTACCTCTTCTTTGGTTATAAACTACTCTCCTTTCCATAGATCTGACAGCTTAGCTATTCTTCATTCTCCTAATTGGCTTATGGTATTAATTTTTATTTCTAAATCCTGCACCCATTTTAACCATATCTTGGTATATGGTGTGAGATATTGGTCTATGCCAAGTTTCTGCCATATTATCTTCTAGCTTTTTCCAACGGTTTTTTATCAAAGAATGAATTTGTACTGCATAAGCTGGAGTCATTGGGTTTATCAAACAGCAGATTTTTCTAGTCACTACTGTTTCTTTTACACTTAATCTATTTCACTGAACTACCATTCTAGTTTTTAGTAACAGTTTTGATGACTGATACTTTATAACATAATTTTATATCAAATCACCTTCTTTTGCCTTTCTTTCATTAATTCCCCTAATATTCTTGACTTTTTGTTCCTCCATATGAATTTAGTTACTATTTTTCTAGATCAATAAAGTATTTTTGGTAGTTTGATATGGCACAGAATAAGTCATTTAATTTAGGTAAATTGTAATTTTTTTCTTATATTAACTCAACCTACCCATGACAAATGGCACTTGCCCAATTATTTAGATCTGATTTTATTTGTGTGAAAAATATTTTAAGTTGTTTTCATTTATTTTCTGAGTCTGGCTTGGCAGGCAGACTCCCAAGCATTTTATGTTGTCTACAGCTATTTTAAATGTAATTTCTCTTTCTATCTCTAGCTGCTGTGTCTTCTTGGTAATATATTGAAATGTTGATGATTTATGCAAGTTTACGTTACATCCTGCAACTCTGCTAAAGTTGCTAATTGTTTCAATTAGTTTTTAAGATGATTTTCTAGGATTCTCTAAGTATCCCATTATCTATCTGCAAAGAGTGAGAATTTTGTTTCTTTGTTACCTATTTCAATTCCTCTGATTTCTTTTCTTCTCTTATTGCTTAGCCTAATGTTCTAATACAATATTGAATAATAGTGGTGATAACAGACCTTGTTTCACCCCTGATCTTCTAGATTATCAGTTGGAATGCTTCTAGCTTATCAATTTGAAACCAGTTTGGCAGAAAATAAGTTTATCACATCATATTAGACAATATACTGCAAAAAATAGATTTGACCTAAATATAAAATGTTGCATCATAATTAGACTCTCAGCTTTCAATCTCATCTCTACTCCACTTTTTCCTCAGCATAGAGCAAAAGTAATATTCCTAAAGCATATTTGTCCATCTTGTGATACACACAGAGGGCAATGGCTTCCTAGTGCCTTAGGACAAAATTCGTACTCCTCATCTTGGCACTTAAAATCCTTAACAGTTTAGCTCCAGGATATCTTTCAAGACTTATTTCAAATTAGTTCCCTTCAATCACTCTAGATTCTAGCCAAATATTTGTGATTAAGCAAATATTCTGATCCTTGCCTTTGTAGGCTTCCTTGCATTGCCCATGCCTATAATGCACTCCCTCCTCATCTTTATCTTCTACAGTTATCAGTCTTTGTGCCACCCACTGTGGAAATCCTTGAAATACATGACTGTTAGCATTCATTCTGTCATATTCTCATTCTCTCTCTCTCTCTCCCATGAAAAATCCTCTTTATTTGTGTTTCATGTTTCATCTTGCCAGCAAAAGGTGTTTCAGGAAGGCAGAGACTATTTCCTCTTAGTCTCTGTATCCCTGTACTTATCATCATGAACATAGCAGGTTCTTAATGAATGTTTGCTAGATTATATTGGTTTAAAAGAATAAAAAGAAAGTGGAAATTATATGAAATAATTGTAATTAGAATAAGATGAAAAGATGAGACTAAGAATATTGAGCTAAATATCTCCAATAAAATTCTGGCCTGAAAAAAAAATATATATAGAATCTACATTAATTAATAAGACTTAGAACCTCATATGGTTGGATACTGTCAAAGGATATGATTAGTTTTCAGAGATGAAATTCAATTATCAGCAATCATATTGAAATGTTTGATATCACTATTAATGAGAGAAATATAAAGTAAAATAATTTTGAATTATCATTTTCCATCTATCAAACTGGAAAAGATATGATAAGATCATAGAGGTCAGTGTTGTGGAACTATGAGATGGCAGACCTGTGAAATGGTTCAATGAATTGGAAAGAAATTATAATTATGAATGTTTACTAAATGAATCATACATTTTATCCAGAGATCTTGCTATAGTGCTTAGGCAATCATGATTTTTCACCCTATATGACCCTTTTTTATATTCTTCTACATAAAAGGCTTGTTGTTTCTAGTCAACACTAATCAATGTAAACAGAGAAGGTTCAGCCTTTTCAATTGAATCAATAAATCTATCAAAGGTATAAAATCCTTGTTCAGTTTGTAAGCAATAAGGTGCTTTGATTATTGGGTAAAAATAGATAACATCACATAGGATTGGACAATATGACTTAGAATAGTGGTAGTTGTCCTTTGTTCTCAAAGAGGATCAAAATGTTATCAGCAAAGTTGGAGTCAAAGTACTGTATCTGGCTGTGGCTAATCAGACCAATATGAACCCCAAAAACTCTTCCACATGTTGGGTACAAATAGCCCCATATGAGCATTTACAGTGGAGATGTCTAAATTTGAGCATTTCACTTTGAACTACTGCAATTTTGCTTTGCTCATAGGTCACACTTAATGTGGCCTTGATGTGATCCTGTTTCAATATCTACCATGTCTTACAATAAATTCTACAGTCCTTCATATAGACTTTGAGATCACTTTTTCTGACCTCCATGTGAGAACTTTATACTGATGGATAAGCTCCCAAAGAAAACGATCAATTTTTAAAAAGAAGTTCAAGCTATCAGCAACTATATTAAAGTTTACTATCACTATTAAAAAGAGAGATGTACATTAAAATAATTCTGAAAATCTGGAAATTAAGTCTTTAAAATTAATTTAAATTATTTCAATAAAATATTCTTAATCTTAATTAAAATCTGAAATTTCATTTTTCAACCATCAAATTAGAAAAAAATGTGTAAAGATGAAATAAGTCACTGTGAGGCTATGGGAAAATAGGCACATCACAGAAAATATTTTGATTGGTTGATAAGAATTAGTAGCTTCCCCATCAGAATATGGAAAAAATACTAAGCCAGAAAAAGAGTTTCACCATTCTAGCAGTAGAATAGTTGAGTGATGGCTCAAAAGATGGCCTTTGGGTGAGGATAGGTTTGATTTTTTTCTCCTCTTTTTTTCATTAACAAATGATGAATTTGTGAACTTTAAAAAGTTTGATCTGAAGATCTCTGTGTTGGTAGAGTGCTCACTTGAACCTGTAGCCAAGTCCCTGGAGCACTAGTGATGGATGTAAGCATACAAATTAGAATTTGAAAGGCACACCAAAGGTAAATTAGGCACCTGAGGAAATGCAGCTTCAGGACTTTCTTTATAAATTCACAAACCCCTAGAGATTAGGAAAGAGTTAAGCCTAAAGAAAATTTCATGAGGCTTTCACATACACACAAAAAAGAAAAGGAATTCCAGGAGCCAGAAGCCAGTGTCCCACTTTTCTCAGGTACTTTGTGTGTACAATGAGAGAAAATACCTCTGGTTTAGGGTGAGGAACTGTTGTATAATAACTATTCTTCTTGCTCTGCTTTTCAAGTAAATATCATAAATATAAATTGATATCTACTGTTTGATTTGGGAACTACATCTAGTGGAATTTTTTAAGTAACAGTACTAGCAACTCCAAGCTTCCACTGTTACCTCTGGAACCCTGAGAGGAGAAATTACCATGTATCCTTTGGGGACATAGCTGCCAGGGCTAGGGGAAATTGGTAAAGTAGCTATGAAAGGTATGTTTCATATCCTTCCATAGGAGGCCATCCAAAGTACTAAAAGACTGCCTCTAGGGATCCTGAAATTTCATGGCTACTAATACAACACTTAGGATTGTCCAACTACTTTCCATGGCTTTCAATACATAGCTGACCTACTTTCTTTTCCATTTATATATCTTTGGGTGATATCTTCTTTTCTCTCTCCTTTGTTTTTTTTGTATAGGCCATACTTGGTAGCATGCTGCAGCCTGTTTATGCCCATCATAGATTTCTCCCTTGTATATTGCATTTTGATTCACTAGAAATTGTCATATTCCCAAATTCGCCATAACAACTCATTTTTATAAAAAACAAAATAGAAGTGCACTCTCAGCTACTAAGTCCAGGAGGTCATGTATCCCTCCTAATCGCATCCATTTTACTTCAAATGACAAATGGTCATTAGTTTCAGTGATCTCAATATGTCATCAGTTATTTGTCAAAGTTAGTAGTGTGAACAGCCTGGAGAAATAAGGCAATGAATACCTTGCTGACTTGTAAATGCAGAAACACTCTTGGTGTGAGGCAAATACAGGCAAGACATAACTTTCTTGTGTTACTGATAATGAAGTAACATGTCAGACAAATGAACCTAGTTTTAACTAAAGGTGCATAAAATTTGTTGAAGGATAAAAAAGAGAAGGGTCTGGATAGGAACAGCCAGTCTATTCAGGCAGAAAGTTTAAGAAAATAGATTATTTCCTAAAGATTCTAAGAAGATCCTCTGTAAAAATAGTGATAAAATTATCTGCATTAGCTATCTTACAGTGGTACTGTAAAACTATTGCTTTGAAGACTTTAAAGTACAGAATAAATAGGAGTTATTACTAAGTGCTCCCCAATGGAATATAACAGCAATAGATTAAGGTGTATGTATGTGTTCAGAGTCTTTCTTAAAAAATTTCGATTTGGTGTAACAGTGAGAGAAATGTAAAGCTGAAGTCAGGCAAAGGATGAGAGCTCAGAATCTTGCAAAGGAAGGAGGATGCAATGAAGGAGCTACAATTTAACAGGAGGGAAAGAGAGAATATGCACTATAGAAAAATTATTAAAATAACACTAGCATTGTGAGCCTATTTACATGGGAATTGGAATAAATTCTGTTTATCAGAATTTTGGAAGCTTTCTTTTTCACTATTTTGCCAACATCTATTTTTGATTTTTATAAAAAAATTATGCATTGCTCGGTCTCTCTCTTTCTCTCTCTCTCTCTCTCTCTCTCTCTCTCTCTCTCTCTCTCTCAGAGTATATAGCATAGTGAATAGATATTGATCCCGGAATTTGGGAGACCTGGTTCAAATCTTCCCTTGTCACATTGACTCTAGACAAGTCACTTAACCCCTCAGTGCCCCATGCCCCAGACAATTCTCTAAAATTTGGACTGTAGAAAAGAAAATAGGATGAGCTGCCTTGGGACAGGAAGCTTCTTCACTGGGAGCTCCTTATATTGTTAAAATCATGTCTAGACAAAAATGTGATCAAGAACAAAAAGATTTATATGTTGACAGTAATGTTAACTGGGGAAAGTCAAGTGGCACAGTAGATACAATGCTGAGCCTGGAGCCACGAAGACTCGTCTCCCTGAGTTAACATCTGATCTACCTTTGTGGAACTGGGCAAGTCACTTAACCCTGTTTACCTCAGTTTCCCCAACTGTAAAATGAACTGGAGAAGGAAAGGCAAGCTACTTCAGTATCTGTCAAGAAAACCCCACATCAGATCATGAAAAGTCAGACATGACTGAAATGACTCAGCCACCACCATTACCACTACAACAACAAATGTGAACTTGACTGAGTTCAAGATAAGAGTCAGACTATGTTTGGAGTCTAAGGATCAATCTAAATAAGGGCAGAGAAGTTGATCATGGGAGAGGCCAATTAAGTTTTGGCTAGAAAATTGATAATACAAAATATTCCTAGGAAAAGCACAATACTCTTCCACTTCTAGTGTTATAGTTGGAAGAAGACAGAGGATAATGCAGTTTCCCCTGGCTTTTGTCCTTCATTTTTGAAGAGGACCACAATGACATTACTATTTTGGGGTCAAAATAAAATGTGTCCAACTGGGGCTGATAACAGTCAGAGGGCTATATCACAAGTAAGATATAAATAGTCCAAATGGACATTTGGAGTGAAAATGTCTATAAATTAGTGCATCTCACATTTCTTTTAGGCTTTTGCAATTCGACTTTGTTCACAGAGTACAGCTCCTTCTTTAATACAAGAATGCCATGCTGGACAGTCCTGTGTCAGGGTCTCTTCTGTCTCAGAATCAATTGCAGAATTCTTCAAAGGGACCATGAGAAGGTCCCTGCATCACTTCTTCAGACTTTCGTGTGAGGGCTTGCCTAGTGAGCATTCTTGGCAAAATAGTCCTTTAGGCAAACATACATTTAGCATTCATTTTAGCCCATTGGAGTTGTGCTCTCTCCAGTACAGTTTGAATGCTTGGCATTTCACCTTGAGGAAGAGCCTCAGTTTCTAGTATCTTTTCTTGTCAGGTAATCTTCAGAATCTTTCTAAGACAATTCAGTGGAAGTGACCCAGCTTCCTGGCATGGTACAGATAGACAGGCATACAACAATGAGGTCAGCACAATGTTTCTGCAGCTCTTCAGTTTGGTAGGCAGTCTAATGCCTCTGCTTTCCCACACTTTTTTCAGTTTCCCTTGAATAATGGTGATAGTTATTTAAAATGTGTATTTTCTGTTTAGTTATCATTGAATGTTCCCATGCTATCATGGGGAAATGCATCTATTTTTTAAAAATATTCTTTGCAGTATACATTATCATGAGACATAAAGAAATTACAACTAAATGTATATTACACAGGTTTTCTGAAAGGTAAATAAAAGTCAATAGAATTGGATGTATCTTGTATATCAAAAAAAATCTCATTTCATGGCAGCATTGGAGTACTTTGTTATATCCATAATAATCATAAACAAAGAAATCATCAAGAACATAAGAAGAGTTTGAGTATCAATATTTATTTCCCAGGATGAAGATGTAGAAAACTTTTAGGAAGAGCTTGACGAGCACTATAATACTGTATTAGAATGGATTGTTTATAATCAGTGACTTCAATGCAATTGTGAACATGGATGAAAAGGCAGGAAAATGTATGTTAGAAAAGAGATGTAAGAATAAAAACAATGAAGGGCAACTTGGTAAATGCCTCAGACATTTCATGATTCATTAGTAATACTTTCTTCAAGAGAAAGACTGTCAGACATTACAAGTATCAAACTACATTTAAAAATGAAATTGAGTAGATAGGTGATATAGTAGCTAAAATGCTAGAAGATGCCACAGTAAGACCTGAGTTCAAATTCTTCCTCAGTTACTCACTAGCTGTGTGGCTCTGAGCAAGTCACTAAATGTCTAATAGCCTCTGGTTCCCTTATCTGCAAAGGACAAAAATAATAGCACCCACCTTATAAGGTTGTTGTGAAGATCGAATGATGAGATTACACACACACACACACACACACACACACACACACACAGAGTGCTGTGTAAACCTTAAAACTCTCTATGAATGTTATCTATCTGCTTTTCTATATCTATCTATTTATTATCCTACTATTAATTTCTGTTCTGAGTATGGTTCTCCCTATCTCTATCAGGCTAACAATGATGTGGCCTCTTAGGAGTCTGATTGGCATAGAAGCTTTGACAAGTCACTTTATCAGTCTCCTTAGGCAGCTTGGTGCCCCTTGTCCCCTTCTTAGCTACCTATCATATTGCTTCCAGATTTAATGTTGACACTGGATTGTCTTTACTTTGTGAAAACTCAAAACACTCAAACTCAAATGGTGCCACAGCCTTACTTCCCTAGTAGCTGGGCTTATAGACATGTATCTTTATGCCCAGATTTTTTTTTGTACTTAAAGATTTTATTTATTTTGAGTTTTACAATTTTTCCCCTAATCTTACTTCCTTCTCCCTACCCCCCACAGAATACAATTTGCCAGTCTTCACATTGTTTCTTTTATCTTTATTACGATCATCATTTAAAAAATTTTATTTTTATTAATATTTTCTTTTTATATCACATGAAATTTATTTATATATATATATATATGTATGTATGGAGAGAGAGAGAGAGAGAGAGAGAGAGAGAGAGAAAGAGAGAGAAAGGGGGGAAGAGAGAATAGAAGGAATTGTTTTGATCACACCATGAGAAGTACCAACACAGATAACCATAACTTGAAATGTGCATTAGAAATAATGAATGTTATTTTATAAAAAAAAGTATAATTCTTGAGCCTATGATGGAATGTAAATATAAATGAGGAATATAAATATAACAATATAAATGATCGCATTTAAAACAAATTAAGGCCTTATCATGTTATCTAGAACCCTGATACATTGTCATTTGCCTCAAATGTGACAGAAGTAGGATCTGAACATAAATATTCCTGGACCAAAAGTTGGTTCTCAAAACCAACTAAACCCTAAATTACATTTCTTCTTAGTAAAAAGAAAATTTTAAAAATAAATATATTAATGAGTTATAAAATAAAATACTTTGTGAAATCCAAATGGTAAGATAACAGTCCATAATTATTTCTATGCAAGTTACAAAAGCAAAATAAAGTGTTTGGGAATTTTCACTAAAGTATAGTGTATATGTAGGAGTGAGTAATTGGAATACTGATAGCATTGATAGGATGGTAACAAATTTAGAGAGAAAAGCTACTCAAAGTGGCAGACCATGAGGCCAAGTCTGGGTTTAAGATATGGTAGAAATCAGCACTGAGAGAGTAATTTAAAGTCATGGTAAAGGAGAAAATAGTGCCTTAGAGAAGGTGAGATGTAGGATAAGAAAACATAAATGATGAATAAAAAGAATTTGTTAAACACTTGAAATGTATAAAACACATTTCAAAATATCAGAGATACAAAAAAAGTAAAGTAAGACAATCCATGCCTTTAAGGAGTTTGTTTTTTAATTAGACGATCTAGGAAATAGGAGAGAGTTGATCTGAGAAATGAATGAAAAGGCCAAGAAGTCCCAAGGGTTCATAAACAGGGAAAATGGTAAAATTCTTTTTAAGTAACCTCAGCACGATGAATGAAAGTACCTAGTGATTGGAAGAACATAGTGTCAAGGGTAAAAGTAAAAGCCCAGAGGACTTTAGTATCATTGTGAGTACAAATAGTAAGGGCTGGCCATCCTCTATCATGCCAGTAGTTGAATTCCAGATGATACAGGCAATATGAACAGATCTCAACCTATGGGATATGAGTTGTTCTTGAAGGTTGGGCCAGAGAAATTTTGTTCCTCAGTGTGAGAGAATAGATATGGGATTTAGTACTTCTCTAAGAGACAGTGAGATATAAGACATGGTTCTGTTCATAGGATCTCAATTTTAATCTTAAAATCACTGATAGACTTAGCTCTTCTTAGCAATACAGAGATCAAAGATAATTCTAAAAGACTTGGTATGGAAATGCTACCCACATCCAGAGAAAGAATTGTCTAAAAGCATACTATTTTTATTTTTTAAAATTTTGTCTTTTACTTTTCATGTTTTTCCCCTTTTGTTCTGATTCTTTTTTTAGCAACATGATTAATATGGGCAGTATTGTTTTACACGTCCAACTTATATCAGATTGCTTGTCTTGGTTAGGGAGAAGGGACAGAAAGGAGAAAAATTTGGAACTCAAAATTTTACAAAAATGAATGTTGAAAACTATCTTTACATATAATTGGAAAAAATAAAATACTAAGATAAAAATATATAATTTAAAAAGAAAAAATAAAAATATTTTGGGAATTTTTAAACAAAAAAGTAGGGGTTTCAGAGGGATTGTGATAGTAACTATAGATAGGATAACAATTCACTTAATCTCTCTTTTTAAAAAATATTTTATTTATTTGTTTTTCCAACTATATGCAATGGTAGTTTTTATCAATCATTTCTTCAAGGTTTTGAGTCTTACATTTTTCTTCCTCCTCCTCTTCCTTCCCCCACCCCCGACAGAAAGCAATCTGACATAGACTCTATATTTATAACCTCACTAAACATAGTTTCATATCGATCATCACTTTACCTTTCTTAATAATAAATTTAATAAACCTTTATAAAATTATACTGACAATATTCATAGTGCTATTGTGAGGAAAGTGTTCTATAAACTGGAATACCATTATCTAAATTATATTGTTTTCCAAATAATATAATGGACTTTGTCACAAGATAATTATATATGTGAGAAGCATTAATCAGGATCAGAGAAGTAAGGGAAAAGATGCTACATGATAATTCAAGATTGATGAGAGACAGATTTTACATATGGATGTCAGGAAAGTGATCTTTTGGTTTCAGAAGCTGAAGAATTCCGAGTCACATTCCCTTGTTTTTCTGTTTGGTGGGACAGATACTTTTTGAGCTTCAGAAGTTAATTAGATCTGTCCAAAATCAATTAAATATCATAAAGAAGATAACTAGTAATAGATGATGTAAGTAAATCCAGATTATGGACTGAAAAGAACTAGATCACCTATGAGTCAAAGAAACAAAGTCCAAGAAAAGTCTCAAGTTTCTGTGTAAAGTCTCAAGTTTCTATCCCTTAAAGTTTGTCCAAATTCACATTCATTGTTTCTATGACACCATCTATCCATCTCATCTTCAAATTTCCACTTTTCTTTTTGCTTTCAATTCTTCTGAACAAGAGTCAAATTTAGGCTTTATGAAAAGAAAGAAAAATAAAACCTTCACCATTAGAAACTCTTCTTATGCAGGATAAGCTGCCTTAGATCAGAGTGAATTACATCCATTGCAGGTCTTCAAGATGGTTATTTGTTGAATAAGTTACATAGGGGGATTCCTTTAATATACAGATTGTACCAGAAAACCCCTTCCAACTCTTAAAGTCTGATACTAAGAGTCCAATGAAATCTTGGCACCTTTGATAAAACATTTCCTAGGGTTCATAAGGGAAGCAGAAATTTTCTCTAAAGTAATAATAATGATAATGCTTTAAAGTTTGTGAAGCACTTTGCATATGTTAATTAAATATGCTAATAAAATCTAAAAGTCAAAGACTGTATAATAATAGAATATGGTTTTAATGGACATAGCATAAGGCAATGGAATCAACGTTGACCCTGGATTTCAAATCATGAGTTCAAATCCTATATCTGACATTTATTTGTGTGACTTTTGGTAAGTAACTCAACCACCAAGAGTCTTAGTTTCCATATGTGTAAAATGAAGTAGGTGGACAGGTTGGTCTTTGAAGTCCTTTCTAGTGCTCTATGTTTCCATGAGTAATGACAGAAAAAAAAACCTTAATGAAAGCAAAGTTGGTCACGTAGAAGGGGAGAAGGAATGCTTTTTTTTGGCAGTTTTCTAATGTATTAGTTCTCTTTGTATCAGTTGGTATGTAGGAGGAAAAAATATTTAATGCTCATTGCTGAGGATTTACTCACTACCCTCCCAGGCAGTTCTGGTGATATTTCATATTTATTACTGTAAATTATTGGTATTCTGAAATGTCACGAAGCCTGAGAATGAGATCAGTGTGGAAGCAATAACAACTGAGAGTAAAGAAATGTCTTGCGTTTTAATGATTCCTGCCCTATTACTTTGCTTCAAGTTTCTCAGGGGGGCCACTGGTTCATGATTTGTCTCTGCCAGATGAGAGACAAGCAAGCTGGGAGGCAGGTTCTCCATTTCTTTTGCTCACTGCTGGAATGATATTTAACTTCTGGGGATTTTTTTGAAGGGAAAGGTGAAAAATTCCCCCAAATCTTTAGAGATTCTCTATTCACTGCATTGGGGGTAGGACAAAGGAAAATGTCTGATAGTATATCATTTAATACATTTTAATTAAATGTAAATACTTTATTGAATATTAGAGCTGAATGGATCTTTGGTGAGGTTTCTGTAGGAGACTTCTCATTCCAGAAAATGAAATGGGGGAAATGGAGATAATGTTGAGGAGCTGTTATATCTTAACATTCTGTACAGAATTTTTGTTGAATCTTTTGCCAGTGCCAAAGGGTAGAGAGGCTCAGTAGAGTTAGAATCTTTTTGTTGTTTCTATTTAACAAAGGAACTAATCATAGTAGTGAAAAGAAGGTCATACAAATATAAGAACAAATAGGAGGTGGGGGAAGCATCTAGGAACTTCAGTGGATTGTAAGATAAATTGGATGCAGTCTCCTTGAGGACAGGAAAGAGTAAAGTAATTTAATTTCTCTTGACCTCAATTTCCTCAGTAATTCAGTGACCTTTGTGGTCCAGTTCATAATTGGAAAAGTATTCTTTCTTCATTGTGCTAGACCACCAGTCATTTGACCTCTACTTCAGGGAGGCAATTTGTTTCATTTGAAGACAACCCCAAGTTTAGGAAATTTTTCCTGAAATTAAGCCTAAATTTGCTTCCTTTTCACAATTTTCATTTATTGTTTCTTGTTCTCCCATCTGTAACCCAATAAAATGAGATTGGCCCCTGTTTCACCTGGAATCCTTTCAAATACTTGGAGATAGCTATCTGTCAATCAACCAGTACATGCATTTATTAAGCCTACTTTGTCTCAGATACAGTGCCAGGGCTATCCTCACTCATTCTTCTGTTTTCCGGCACAAAGAGCCCCATTTGCATCAGTCAGTTTTCATATGTCATTTACTCCAGATCCTTCACAATCTGAGATTTTTCCAGACACTATTGAGCACCTTCCATGTATTAGGAATTGTGCTGAATGCTTTATGATGGCTACCTCATTTGCTTTCTCCTTTGGTTGCTCCTCTTTGCATGCTCTCTAATAGATATGTGAGTAAGTAGGTAGGTAAGAGTAGATAGAGAATCCATTAAGCATTTGCAATTGTGTTAATAAGCAAAAATAGAAAGCAAATGAGATGGACTTTAATCTTCAAGGAGCTTCTACTCAAATGGGAGTAAGACATTATATAAAGGGGTCCTAGAGAGGTGGACTTCTGGCATGCACATGGAGTCATGACTTGGAAGTATCTGTTTCATGGCTGAAAATGTCATGGAAGCCTATTTCCTGGTAAGATATGGCAAAAGCTCACCTATTAGAGACTAGAGTAGTTCTGCCAAATGGTGAAGTCCTTGAAGAGTTCTTATGCCTTATGCCTTTCTTTGTATCCCTAGAATTTAGCAGAGAGACTGACTCATAGGAGATGTTGAATGAATGTTTGTTGACCGACTCTGACTGAGGGGCGTACAAATCTTCTTCCTATTTTCTATTGCTCCAAATGAAACACCGTAGTCCATAGAGCATCTGACCAGGAAGCAACAGGATTAGGATTTCTTTTTGCCAGTAAATTATGTAATGAATGTCAGTATCACATTAGATTTTGGGCTGCCACATCACTCTATAGGCTCAGGGTGATCAACCAATCAATAAGATTTTATGACATTCTTTCTGTGTGCCCGACCCTATGTAAGCACTAGGGATAGGACTACAAAAGTAACACAGGTACTGCCCTCAAGGGGCTTGCATTCTATTTTCCTTGTTGTCTACTAATGACTAGATTTTTTTCAGACAAGCCATATTTTCCTCATCTTCTGCTCGAGACCTTCTTGATTGTTACATTATGACTTCTTTCGAGGTGAATGAATAAGATAATTTCAACCTTACCAGGGCTTCTCTCTGCTCCCCCCCCACAGTCATGCTTCCCCCTTTAAATCACTCTTTTCAGGCTGAACAGTGATATAGTGCTCACCAAATATTAGAGGCTGAAAGGGCTCTTAAATCAGCTTCTTGCTCTATTTCTCAATTTCAGATGAGGAAACCATCAGAGGGAGGAGAGAGCTGAGTCAGAAAGCCTGTATTGCATTCTCCACTTACTTTTGACTTCATCTCTGTAGAATTCCTAATGCAGGTACTACCTCCTTCATGAAGCCTTTCTTGTTCCCTCTTGATTTTTCATCTACTTTGTCTTCACTCATTTATATGTATTTTGCATCCTCACAGTAGAATGTAAGCTCTTTAAAGGTAAGAAGTGCTTAATTTTTTACTTTTTTTTCCCGGTATCTAACATAGAAACAGACCCATTGTAGCCACACACACACACACACACACACACACACACACACATATATATATATACATATATGTGCATATATATATATATGTATATATGTATATATATATATATTATTTGCATTTAATTATTCATTCATTCATGTCTGACAAGGGAGAATAGAGGTCATTTGACCTTTGGTTGAATATCTGCAGGGGAGGAGAGTCCATTACCTACCAATCTATTTCAATTTGATAGCTTTAATTGCTATCCTTGAGAATTCGAGCTCCATTTTTCTTTGCATCTCCAGTACTTGGTACACATTAAGCATTTAATAAGTGTGTAAATTCATTCATCCAGGGATTTTGAAAAAAAAATCTTTTTTCCTCTTAATGTAATGAAAAATTTCCTGGCAATGAACACTTTACAAAGATGGAAAGGACTCATTGGGCCAACAGTAATGTTCCTGGAGGTCTTCAAGGAAAAATCGAATAACCACTCTTTGGGCATGTTGCCAAAGGGAATCCTTTAATTGGTATGACTTGAACTGTATGATCACTGAAGCCCTTTCCAAATCTGAAACAATCTAAATTTGGAATCAGAGGATATGAGTCTCAATCTTGCCTCTGTCAATTATTACACTTATAAGCTTAAACAAAGCATTTACATTCTTTTGGGCTTCTGTTTTCCTTATGTAGTAAATGAGCAGGTTTATCAAGGTGACCTGTAGGGTCCTGCCTATCTCTAGAAAGTATGGACTAGATGACTTGTAAGGCTCCTTGTGTAGCTCAAAAGCTATTATCCCAACGCCCTAAGTTAAATCCTACACTACTTGAGAGAAGAATGTTAATTTCAACAAAATAACCTAGTAGCTGAAATCCATAAGGGGGAATGGATGGTTCAAAAATCTCCAAAAAATGCTTGCCCAGTTGGAATGGAAAAATGTTCAAAGTCTCTCTGAAGGTAATCCTCAAACAACTGCTGTAGATTGATGTTGTTGAGCAATTTGGAATCCAGTGACTGCTTTTGAACCAAGGCTGATTGCAAAGATTAAGGTCCATGAGGAAAGGAAGGTGAGACTCTAAAAACAAATGTACTTGCCAATGAAAGAATTATCTTCATATTTTCCCAGGATGAAAAGTATTCATAACCCTATTCATTTTGTATCTTTATGTCTACAGAAAACAGAGGTAGCAATAGGATCAACTTCACATAGCAAAGATCCCAGTGAAATGTGCATTTTTCCTTTCTGGCTTTCATTGATTTCCTCTATTATATTGCTTGCCTTGACCCACCTGTAATTTTCATTTGATTATTCATATTTCATTTGATTGTTCTTATTATCTTTTTAGCCATATGCACTCTGAAAACTAAAAAAAGCAACTAAAAGACTTCATTAAAGGACTGAATAAAGAATGTTATTTTCATTTTTAAAATAGACAATCCAAATTTTTATAGAAATAGTAAAAGAAATAGCTATGGGGAAAAAAACCTTTCTCTCTCTGAAAACAGTAAGCTTAGAAATGAATGAATCATAGACTTACAGAGTCTTAGAACTAGATGAACTTTGAGGTCATCTAGTTCACCACCCCCATGTAACAAATGAAAAAACTCAGAGAAATGAAATAACTTTGTCAAGTTTACTCTATTAGTTTAGAGAAAGATGTTCAAAACTGAGTGATGTAATCATTTGACAAACAAGACACAACCATTTACAGAAACAAAAATAAAGATGATAGAATGTTGATGTTGGGTTCAAGAAGGCTTCAGTTCAAATCTGATGGTAGATATTTATTCAATAGTTGTTTGATTCTGGACAAATCACTTAACCTTTATTTGTATCAGTTTCTTCATCTGCAAAATGGGAATAAAAACATTATCTCCCTTCCAGAGTTGTGAAGATAAAATGAGATGATATTTGTAAAGTTCTTTTCAAACCTTAAAGCATGTGGCAGATAGAACATAGTTGATGCCAGTTGAATTGGTAAATATAGTTGTTGAAAGGTATCCCTATTTCAAAAAGGACAAAATAAATGGAAAGGCTAGTGGAGTAGGATTATGTAATAAGATTACTCATGTGAGGCTCTCCAAAGTTCAGAAAAGTGAGACAGGATATGGTAGAGGATATTTGAATGAGGATAAATAGAAGATGAAAGAGAAGTGGAATTATACTTCTATGCTGAGATTGATGTTTGTCCTTCATTATTGAAGACCATGACAAAGGGAGGTGAATTAATTTGAGTGAGGGGGTATTGTGCTAAGTCACCAGCCTCACTTTCTCCTCCAGAGTCATCTGGATCCAATGATCAGATCTGAATCAGGATGACTGGAGATGACCCTGGATGTGAGGCAATCAGGCTTAAGTGACTAGCCCATGGTCAAACAGCTAGTAAATGTCAGTGACTGGATATGAACTACTGTCCTCCTGATTCCAAGGTGAGTGCTCTATCCACTGTACTATTGAGCTGTCCCAAACTGGAATTATATCCAGATAGGAGAAGCATTTATACAATCTGGTGCTAATTGGGAACTTCAACTATTAACTCTCTCTTTATCAAAAGAGGAGCAACTAAGAAAATTTTGACTTTTTTAATATTAATTTTGTCCTCCTAAATTAACTTTTGTTTTGAACTTGATATTCACTGCAACAAGAATAATGGATTCCTGAGGAGAACATGAAGGAAACCTTCAGACATCCAGAAAGGAAAAAAAAAAAGTCAAATATTGAGGAGCCACAGTCAGGATCACAAAAGATTTAGAAGCTTTCACATTAAAGGAGTGGAGGATTTGGAAGGAAAAAGAACTAGAATTACAACTAAGAATATCCTATGTAGGAAAACTGAGGGAAAAATTAGACATTCAATGAAACAGAAGATTTTTAAACATTCCTGATGAAAAGGTCAAAGTTGAATAGAAAATTTGACATTCCAAGAGAAGAATCAAGAGAATAATAAAAAGATAAACATTACAGAATAATCATAAGTAAGTCAATGGAGTTTGACTATTTACATTCTATATGAGAAGATTACATATAACTCCTAACTTTATTAGGGTAGATCAAATTAATTTACATTGGCATTATGGTATCTCCAAAAAAAATGAGAACTCAAGGTGGAAGAGGAAAAAACAGAGAACATTTCCTAATATAAAGTATCATGCAAGGAAGAGCGGAAGAGCTTTTATAGTAAAGGGGAAAATTGGAGGGGTAGGATGATGGACCAGGCTTGAACCTCCTCCTCATTGTAATTGGCTTGAAGAAGGAAGAACATATACCTTTATAAGTTGTATATACATATACACATTCTGTGTATACAGAAATGTAACTTACCAAATAGGGAAATAGGATGGAGATGGAATAAAAAAAGGAAGGGATGACAAAAAGGACAGACTAAGAGAGACAGTGAATAAATGCAAATTTGGGGAGGTACAGCATACAAAGAGAAAGAGAATAAATAGAAAAAATGGAAAGGAGGGAAATACAATAGTCATCATAATTTTGTGAATGTGATGAGTTCACCTCCAAACAGATGCAGATAGCTCAATGGATTAGAAACCAGAATTCAACAATATGTTGTTTATGAGACATATTTGAAACAGAAAGAAAGGCACAGTTAAAATGAAGTGCAGGAGAAGAATCTAATATGCTTCACCAAAATAAAGCAGGGGTGGCAATCATGATATCAAAGAAAGCAGAAATAAAATTAAGTCTTATTAAAACAGTCAAGGGAACTTACATTTTGTTAAAATGTGCAGTAGATAATGAAGCAATATTAAAAGATTTTTCAGCAACTTCATGTGATGAAGCCCTTATTTTTCAAACATATGCTAAGTGTAGAACTAAGTCAAATTTATAAAAAAGTAGTCATTCCCTAATTGATAGATATATCTATTTATATAAGATAATAATGATATAAACAGGCAATTTTGAAAAAAGAAAACCAATGCTATTTAGTTATATCCGAATGCTTTCAATCGCTTTTAATTAGAAAAAAAGCAAATGAAAGTATTTCTCTGGTGCCACCTCACAAATGTTAGAAGTGGCAAGATTGAAAAAATTTCCAAAAACTTGATATAATAATAATGAATTATTGGTGGCCTGTATCCCAAAAAGAACAAAGAAAAACCATTACTAGGTCTGTATCCCAAAGAGAGCTAAAAATAGTTATGACATATCTACAAAAATATTTATAGCTGTTCTTTTTTCATGGTGGCAAAGAATTGAAAATAGTTGGGGAATAGCTGAACAAATTATGGTATATGATTCTGATAGAGTATTATTATGTTGTGGGAAATGATGAGGGCAGTGGTTTCAGAAATTCATGGCAACCTGGAAAGGCTTACATGAACTGATGTTGAGTGAAGTGAGCAGAACCAGGAGAACGTTATACACATACACAATAACATTGTGTGATGATCAACTCTGAGACTTAGCTCTTCCCAGCAATACAGTGATCTAGGACAATTCCAAAATACTTGTGATGGAAAATGTGGTTAATTGTCAAGATGTTAAATTATCTTCATCTATAATACTATATAAAATTTTCCTATTGTAATAATAGTGGCTAAAGGATCAAACTCCATTACCCACAGTAGTTAATGATTTTTGATCCCTCAGTACCATTACTAGGTAATAAGGTTAGTAGAGCCAGTCTTTGAAGTAGAGCAGTACCAACCTGCCAGTTCACTGGCTTAGTTGTGTAAGATTTACATGGATAAATAAGCTGTCATAGGCATGGCTCAAGGAAATATTTTGACTTGCCTTCTGAAAAGCAAACAAAAGTATGTTCCTACCTAAGTTGAACAAATTCAGGTATATATGATGGAAAAGCTTTAAGCTTCTCTTTACTTCTGTGCCTCTCTTCTTCCTCTTCCCAATACAAGATGATCACATAATGGCACCTGTGGCTCTATAGAGGAATGATGAAGCCAATTCTTTCCAATCAATTGCTAAATTTTGATTGTGAACTTTTACACCTTGGACATTGGAAAACCTACAAACTGGGGTTTCATTTATTGTTTTGTTGATTATCCAGACTCAAAAAAGCAAAGAAGAAAAGTTTAAGAATGCATATTAACTTTTAAGGTATATTACTTACAGTTTTATTTTTGTATAGCTGGTTGTTAAATATTTACTAGCATATCCCTATAGCACACCATCATTTATTGGATTCCAGGATTTCAGATGTGGAAATATTTCAGAAATCATCCCATTCAACCCCTATAATTCTCAAAATCTTCTAGTGGCCCTCTACTGTACCATTGCCACCTTCAGTTCTTGGCCAAGAATTCTGTAAAGCATCGGGATGATAAGCAAACACCTATATGTTCCCAACAAAGGAAGTAACAATTATGAAGAGCCCTGTGTTTGACTTTTTCAAGAAATGAACATACTAACCTTTAAAAAAACTTGCTGCTCCTCTTGATGTTCCCGATACAACATATTTCATTTCCCATCTCTATACTTTTTGTGCATATTGTCATCCTTTCCAGGAACGCATTCTCTTTTTTCCTCCTTTGGAATTCTTAGCTTCCTTTATATATCAATTCAAACATCCTATTGGATACCTTCCTTGATTTCCCCTATTACTAGCATCCCAGTCCTTTGAATTACTTAGTATTTATTTATGTGCACACATAAATGTTTCCTCCCAATAGGATATTAGGACAGGGACTTCTACCTTTTTTCTGTTTTCCATAATCTCTTCAGTCTTGTCATTTCTAATATGTGTGAGGTGTACCAAAGAGTTACTTTCATTAGCTTTTTTCCTAATTAAAAGTGATGTAAAGCATTTTGATATGACTAAATAGAAAGCAGGGACTTGTGCCTTTGTCTTGGTTTATAGATTTAAGACTTGAAGGAAACTTAGAGACCAGATTGAGTTGTGATTCTCAATATTTAGGTCTCAAACTCCCATTATGCATTTAAAATTATTTTGATCATCCTTCATGAGCTTTAATTTATGTGTATTATATCTTCAAATATTTACCATGGGATTACTATGAAAATAGTTTTAATGTCACATATTCCCTGAAAGGATCTTGAAATGTTTTCCTGAAAAAGACATCCAGGGGTCTCTGAACTATGTTTAGATAACCCATTGATTTTGTCCAATGACCTCATTTGACAAATGAGGAGACTGAGGTCCAATGACTTACCCAAAAATCATACTAGCCTTAAATGGGAGATCCAGGATTTAAACTCAAAGTCTACCAACTCCAAGTTCAGTGACCTTTCCACTTTATAATGCTCCTGCCATACTTGGTGCCTAGTACTTAATCAAAATATGTTGAATTGAAACAAATTGATTCTTCTGAAAAGAGTAGAAGGCAAGTTCACCTGCGAGTGGAGGGGTCTGAGATAGAGGCAGGGACTTGAATCTCTAGAAAGGAGATGAGGAACCTTAAATTCATGCACAGGTTAAAGTTTTGTATTGAAATCTGTGTTGTAGTGGTATCTACAGTGGATTGGAAGGAATCATCTGGAAATGAGGTGCCTGGTGACAAGGGAGAACAGTTGAAAGGTGAGGAGGACCTTAATCTGGATGAGATCAGTGTGAATGGAAAGAAGAGAATAGAGCAACTATTTCCCTTTTAATAGATGTTCTCCCATTTTAATGCTTATCAGAATCCTTTGAGCTTTCATAACTGCTAGGAAATTATTTTCATAGAGATGATAAATCATATTCTCCAGATGGAGGAAAAAAGTGAGAACATTTGCTAATATTGTTATAGGTCATGGGGTACACAATGGTGAGAAAATGAAGGAAAATATAACTAGTGGGGAATTTTAGAGAAAATTTTTAATTTAATACTTAACCATTGTGGTTCCATTCTTCTCAACCAAAGGTGCAGGTGTCCTTGAAAGAAAACAAAACAGCAGCAGCAAGAACAACAAAATAAAAGCTAAGAAATGAACATCCAGCCTTCTCTCCATTTTTTGTGATCATCCCATCTTCACTGATGATCTGCTCACTCAAGTCTTACTAGCTATATGACCCTGGAAAACACTTACCTTCTCTTAGTTTCAGCTTTTCTCATCTAGAAAATTCTACAAGAAGCGTAAATTCTAATTCCTTCTCTTTTTAAAAATTATTTCCAGTTCATCCTGTCAGTGGTATTTGTTTTTCCTCATTAGGTTATGAGCACTCTAAAGATAGGGACTATCTTTTACCTCTTTTTGTATCTCCAGTGCTTAACATAGTGCCTTCTGAGCAGTAGGAAATTAATAAATATCTATTGGTTGATTAACTGACTCACTCAACAAACCGTTATTAAGTGTCTCCTATCTGCTTCACACTGGGTTTACCTATGGAGATATGAAGCATAAAGCAAAATAAACAAAAAAAAAAAAACAGTCCCTCCTACAAAAAGCTTCCATTCTATTAAAGTATAATAGTGACTACTCATAAGAAAATATAAAATGTATACAATGTAAAAACAAAGTAACATGGTGGAAAGGATCTAATGATATAGGAGCTCAAGAAAGAACTGTGTAGTATCCAGTCCTTGAGAAAGTTAGTTGAGGGAAATTGGTCGGGGGCTGCAATAATGAAGTATTTTTTTGTGATTTTCTATCATATTTCAAAAGAGGGAAGAGTATCCTTTGAAAGTAGTGCTTCTTGATGAAAGCAAAAATCTTCCATGCATAGCAAGATTTCAAGGAAAATAATCATTATATTTGTCCAAATGTCTGTTCCTTCAGATGGGCAGAAACCCCTACAGAGAAATAGAAGCAATGGTGGTGGTGGTAGGGGGAATGTCCTAATGTCTTGAGAATGAAAACCTCTGGGAATAGTCAGTGTTAGGGTTGGAGCTAAGTGTGAACAGTCAGGGATCTGCAGCCAAGGAAGAAGTGATGAAAATCTTTCCTGAAAATAAGTTTTGCATGATTGCACATGTAGAGCCTATACGAAATTGCTTACTGTCTCAGAGATGGAAGGGGAGAAGGAAGGAGGGAGAGAATCTGGAGCTAAACATTTTTTAAAATGAATGTTAAAATGATTTTAGATTGAAGAATTTCTCAATTAGAATTGAGAAAATTAAAAAAACCAGAAAAACCTTTCCTGAAGTGCTCTGAAGTATTGCTGAATTCCTAAAACAATTGTAGTAGGGGACCAGAAAGACAATCACAAGCAGCAGAAAGATGAGGGGGGCATCCTCAGGAAAAAAGCACCTTTGGAAAGAGTCCATTTCAGTACCCTCTATACCCTCTCATGGGGAGAACAAAGAGAAATTATATTATCCACTAGGGTTGTTTCATTTGGTTTAATGGAAGATATTTGTGATAATGAATAGAGCCTGGTTTGGGGGAGCCCAGTGAAAGTCTATTCCAGGTTTACTTTAGTGAGTTCTGTTGCCAAAGACCCCTGACTTGACTATCTCTTACTGGCATATCTGAGTCAGAAAGGCATGAAGGGGAATGACATTGCTCAAATGGTAACCTTGATGGGCTAAACAATTCACGCATATCAGGAGATCCAAAGCAAGTACAATCTCTGGCAAGGGGCTGGCAACTCTTAGTGCTTGTACCAGTACCTCTCTGATAAATGGCTTAGAAGAATGATACAGGCCAGTTCCACTTAGTCTAGTGTCAGTTGGTGGAGTCAATTAATTTGTTTGAAGAACTCTATTGCTTCCCTATAAACCTATTTTCCCTCTCCTTCATTCCTATCTTCCCCAGTTTAATTTCCTCTGTTTCCTTCTTTTTGTTTGTTTTGATTTTTTCTAGAACTATGATTTAATTTGTATATGAAATTCCTATATGGAAAACTTCCTCCACAGATACAGATTAGTAATTAATTTATAACTTTGCCTTGGAGAACAACATGAAACACTGAGAAGTTAAGTGGCTTTTTATGGTCACAGATGTATGAGCCAGAGACAGAATGTGAACTTATTATTATGGACTTCAAGGCTAGTCATCTATCCATGTTCTCATTTTTCCCTATTGAGATGGTGGCTGATCAGTACCAATCATCTTCTACTGCATACAGTGTGTAGCCTTGTATGCCTTGACTGCCTCTGTTCTAAAATTTATTATATGTGTGAACAATGTTCAGAATAACTCATAGCCATGATGACTCACTGCAAAGAAAGTCTAGACAACAAAGTAGGAAATAGGAAAAATCTAAGAAAAAAATGTCCTATATAACTATCTCTCATCCTGTCCAATAACACTTGCCTGCCTGGTTCTCCACCTTTAGCTATTACCAATCTCCTCTCATTCTGTGCTTGAGATAAGCATACTCAGATGGCAAACCATTAGACATTTCTGCCTAGACATCTTTCTATTACTTATTGCTGAAGCCCAAAATCAGAGTAACTAAAGTTTTCTGGGATTGGCAGATCTACTCTATTATTCTCCTCCTTCCATGGAGCATGAACTCTGGGCTTTCAAAGATTTTACTAGCAAACAAATTTCTGACAAGATGTAAGAACTTCATCAAGAACGATTTGTCTATTGTTTGAGAACTGAACTTCTACTTCCTAAAAGGACACTACATAAAGTGAGACCATTAGTTGGAATCTTGAATTTTCTGGTCACTGTGATGGTAGAAAGATGCTCTACTTATGTGGGAACTATTTGGAATCTGCTGGCAAGAGTAAAGACATAATGGATCTTGGGAAGTATGTCAAGGGTGCTTCTAAAGTGCTTGAGTTCCTCCTCTCAATATGGTGAAGTGGGTAGAATGCTGAACTTGGAGTCAGTAAGATAATAGAACCAAATGTCAACTTTGACAACTGGCTGGATCACTAGAGGCAGATTACTTAAATCATTTCAACAAGTGTTCACTAATAATAATGCTATACTAGTGATAACAGCTAGCTTTTATAAGTGACTCTAAAGTTTGAAAAATGATAGAGTTCACATTCTCTATCTCCTGTCTGTCTGTCTGCCTGTCTGCCTATCTATCTATCTGTCTGTATGTCTGTCTGTCTGTCTGGAATTTGTTGCTCCTCCTCCCCTCTAGAAGGTAAGCTTTTTGCCAGTAGGGATTATTTTATCTTTGTATTTGTATCTCCCAGGGGTAATCTAGTACTAAACACCTCGTAGGTACTTAAAGAATACTTGTTCATTAATTGATACAGGCACAGGCTGAAAGATTGCTTGGCTCATATTTTATAGTATCAATTCTTTATCAGAGTTGGTTTGGCCTAGATAATTCTAGAGGACTTTTTCTAACTCAAATTCTGTGATTCCAAGATCCTGTAAAGATTGGAAAGAAATGAGAAGAAAACAATACAAAGAAGTTATTTTAAGATAAGCATTCTAAATATGTATTAGTAGTGAAGTACTGTAGCAGATATAATTTTAGTTTTCATTCTCTGAAACAGAAGATATCATCAGGATCAAAGTTTTCTTATGTTTTCCTTACTGAAGAGCATCATAAAATTTGCTTCCTCCCTGATAGGAAAGGTGAAGATATTTACTCATGATCACATGACAAGGGTTGTGCCAGTTCTACCAAATAAGGGAGATAGAATTTCATGTGATACCTTAGGATATTTTTCTATGCCATTAGAATAACTTATGGATAGTTGAACAATTTATAAATAAGCAAGAGATAGAGAGGAAAATTAGGGATAAAATTATAATTTTGATTACATTAAATTAAGATTTATGTACAAGTAAAACAAATATAGTCAAGATTAGAAGGAAAGCAGAAAATGTGGAAAACATTTTATAGATAGGTTATAAGATAAAGTTTCATATCTAAAATATATAAAGAACTTTGTCAAATATATATAAATAAGAGCCATTCCCCTATTGATAAATGAAAATAAGGATATGAACAGTTTTCATTGAAGAAATCAAAACAATTTATAGTCATAAAATATTCTAAATAATTGTTTATTGGAAAAATGCAGATTAAAATAACTTTGACATGCCATTTTAGACCTACCAGATTGACTAAAATGATAGAAGAGGGAAAAAGACAAATATTAGCCAGAATATGAAAAAATTGGGACACTAATTCATTGTTGGAAGAATTGTAAAATGATGCCACCATACTGGAATTGTGCCCAAATATCATGCTTATACCCTTTGATCCAAGTATTTTGGGGTCATTGATGATCCATCATTCACCTAAGAAAATATTCTGATAATCTTCCTTCTAATTCCCCTACTAATTATAACCCTTAGATACTACTTGGTCTACTTCCAAAGATGACTAGGGACAAAAGAAAAGAGCCTGAGTATCTTAAATTGTTCATAGTAGCTCTTTATGGTGGTAAAGAACTGGAAAATGCAGGGATATTCAGCAATTTGGGAGTGGTTAAACAAGCTGCTTTATGATTGTGATGGGATACTATTGTTCTATAAGAAAAGACTCGTGAAATAATGGAGTGAAATGAGTAGAACCAAGAGAACATTATATACATTAATAACAATGTTGTTTTTGTTTTGTTGCAAGGCAATGGGGTTAAGTGGCTTGCCCAAGGCCACACAGCTAGGTATTCCACCTAGATGCTCCAACAATGTTGTTTTTTTTTTAGGGTTTTTTTTTTTGCAAGGCAGATGGGGTTAAGTGACTTGCCCAAGGCCACACAGCTAGGTAATTATTAAGTGTCTGAGACCGGATTTGAACCCAGGTACTCCTGACTCCAGGGCTGGTGCTTTATCCACTGTGCCACCTAGCCACCCCCCAACAATGTTGTTTTAAGAAAAAAATTGAGAAGATAGATCTATTACAAATACCCAAATTAACTATAAAGGACATAAGGAGAAATACATTATCTCTATCCAGAAAAAGAACTTATAAATAGAAGTATGCATAGAATAATTTTACACATATATACATATTTCTTTCTCATAGTAGCCAACTCTAAGATGGGAAGAGAGGGAGGAGGAAAAAAAAGAAAATATAAATTTCCATCATAAATTTGTTGTATATTTAAAAAGAATAGCAAGTTGGAAATAGTAGATTTGCAGTTTCATGTATAATCATCTTTTTATTGTACTATATTATTGAAATGCTTATTTTATTCCATAAATTAAAAATTAAATTAAATGTTGGAACTTTGTACAATGCCTGGTAATCAGAAGCACTTGATAAATGTTTCTTGACTGATTTGCAAGTAGTAAGAGCATAATAAGCCCTTGTTGATTGAGTGATTAATCTGTAACTTTCCTAAGGAACACGGGTCAAGGAAGATGAACCATTATTTCATCCTGCATGAATGACAGTTCATCTATAGGACTGGCACATCCTGAATGCATTCAAACTTACCCTCCAAAGAACAAGAGGATGGCCAAACTTCCAGTTTCTCTTTGAGTCAGGAGGGCTTAATAATCCCCTGCCAGCCTGGAATGATATGACAGAAGACAGCTCTGAGTCAGCAGCATTTACTAGTCTCCCAAGGTAAAGACTCCATTCTTGCTCTTTTCAAATTCCACCTGGGGGATGTTGAAAGAGGGTTCTGGTTCCCTAGAGAGTTAGGCCTGGGAACAAGGTAAAGTTTTCTTAGGAAATGAACTGTTCCTGCAGGAAGTATGTGAGGGACTTTTGTTAAGTGGATATGAAAAGTTGTGCCCATGAAGGACTAAAAGAGAATGGGCTAAACTGTTAGCGAGGCTTTGTACACATTTAATCAAAGCTAATGGAGGGCACAAGGCAGATGGAGTCAGTCAACACTCACTATGTGCTTAACTATGTGTGTTAAGAATTTGGGTTCAGAGAAATGGTATTTGAAAACTAGCTCTGGCTTATTAGCTATGAGCAAGTCATAGCTCTTGTGTCTCTGTGTCTCTGTGTCTCAGTTTGTAAAAGAAGAGATTTGTACTAGGTGATCTTTGAGGTGATTCTTGCTTTAAATCTTCAAACCTATAAATCTTGGCTCCATAACTTATTCCCTCTAGGACCTTGGACAGGTCACTGCTTCTCTGGCCTTCTGAAAATTGAAGGGACAAAACGAGAAAATTACTGAAATATCTTCCAAGTCTACATTTGTGATCCTATGATTCATTTCTCAAAATGAAATCTGAGTCATTCTGGGTACTGGGAGGTAAATAAAAGACAAGAGTCATTCTTGGTGATAACAGACACTTTGTTTTTCTCCCTACAATATAGAAGTTCAGAAACTGTTTTGTGTCAGGGAGTAGTCTGGTGAAGCCTGTGAACCCCTTCTCAGAGTAATATTTTTAAATGCATAGAATTACACAGGAAATCATTTATGTTAGAATTAAGAAATATATTTTTTCCTGTTCTCCAAGGTGACATCCACCCTGAAATGAGGTAAATTGATGCAGAGTCTGGACGTCCACTTGTCCTCCGTGTTGTAGAAATAATTCAGGTTTGATTTGGCTCAGATGACCACTGAGGACTTTTTAATTCAAGTCCATAGACAAGGGTAACAACCCCTGTGAGTTTAAAGCAATGCCATTGTGATGCTGGCACAGAGAACACTGAACATTTCTTCAGAGAGCCACAGTTCTAGGTGGCAAGTTATTTTTTTCTATTTAAAACTCATCAGAGTTCCCTTCTTCCTTTAGTAAAAGGCCCTCAAATTTCAACAATTTCCTTGAAATCTTCCTCCAAATCTAGGTCAGGCAGTACTTTAACAATACCCAGGTTTGTCCAGAGAGTAATTGGCTCACACACAAAGTCAATCAGCAGTCATAAAAAAGCCAAGAGATTGGTGGAAAGAGGGAAACAGAATAAAAACTGCCAAGCCCAGGGAGAGCTGTGGGAGAGCTGAGACTTCAACTGAGTTGGAGAATTGTGGGATTGGAGCTGGCTCATAGGAAGAAACAGGTGGAAAATTTTTATCCAATTTTCAGCCAAAGTCTCTTTAACAATTTACCTATCTCCCAGGGTCCTTAGTGCTTGCTATGCCACAGGAAAACATTTTAATGGTTAAGCCATTAAAAATATCATGGTAGGAACTAGACTTCATTCTATCCCAGAAGCCTCATAAAGGACTGAACTGGAACAGGATATGGGAAGACAGAAAGTCTAGTTTTCAAGCTTATTCCTCTGGAATCCCAGGGTGGAACATTCAGGATAGGATCCTGATAGGTTGAATATCTGTGTCTTACCTGGTTATGAATCACCACCTCCTCAAGGGGTCCTTTAACAACTTAAAAGTTTAGCTATTTAAAACCTTGAATTAATTATATTTGGGAGGAATGTTTGGAAGGGCAATTAAGAAGCCAGATTCCCTGCTCTGTTACTGGAGGTGAGCTCAGGTTAACTATTTCTGATTTCTTTCTTCTCTTATTTTGCCTTCCTTCATTTCTTCTTTTTTTCTATTTCCCATATTTTGTTTTTCTCTTCATTTTTTCCCTTTTTCTTCTCTTTCCCTCCTCTTCCTCCTAGGTCCATGTGTTTTGCTGTCAGTTCAGAGGTTTTTTTTAAATCTGGGATTCATGAATATGGTTTTTTTTAATATTTTGATAACTTTATTTTAATGTAATACCTTTGGTAATTCTATGTATTTGATTTTTTGCATTTAAATATTATTCTGAGAAGGTTCATGGATTCCACTAGCCTGCTGAAGGGATGATGGCACAAAAATGGTATATGACTGTTGACATAAATGCAGTTCCTACTCTGGGAGAACACAGAATGTTATTTATGAACAAGGGCTGGAAAATTTCCCCCATGTAACATAATGTCTGTTCAGAATAGCTGAAAAACTTGTATATGCATTCTCTGGGGTTAGTTTGAAACTATTAAGTTAGTTGAAGCCAGAGATGGGCATGAGTAATCATCTGGGTTCCAGGCAAATCCCTGAGAAGGAATCAGCCAAGTGTATGGTGAGGAGAATGAGTCAACCTTAGTCTAGGCCACCCTCTACATCCTGTGATCCTATGGCTGGAGGAGGAGTTTGTGGGGGGATTTGGATTTTCCATCTTTCAACTGGCATCCCTGAGTTAGCAGGATTACTAGTAGTGTTGAGCAACAGAAGTAAAAAAAGCTGGCCATAATGAAGAAAGACAGATTCAAGGCTCTACAAGGATCTTAGTAGAAAGTCTACACCATGTCTAAGGGCATGATCTGGAGGACTTCAACAAGAGGAATTCCAGAGACTGTGAATTAGCTATCCCCTTGGCCACATGTGCTCTTTAAGCTTAAGCCTACTTTCCCCCTCTAGTCTAGGTAGAGGCAGAATAATCAAATACTGGAGTGAGAATCTATGTTGTGGACTTTGGGAAGAGGGAGTATTTTGTACAGGCTGTTCTTACTATATCAGTCTGGGAAATCCTATTTTCCCAAATGCTAATTAAGGCAGTCTGACTAATTGATATAAACTGATAATCATGAGGGGAATCATACCCGTGGGGTATTTGGGACTCTAGCACTTTTATCCCTCCTAAGGACTAACCTTAGACCTGATAGGTGCAATAGCCATGCTTTGGGTACTCAGTTGATCAATTGGAATGATCACTCCATGGAATATACTTCTTAATATCAATTTTTAATAAAAATTTTTCCACTGGTCAGATGGAGTCCAAACTGCCCATTTTGGAATCATATGTGACTTTATTAGAAAGAATGCAAGTTGAGTTTGGATCCTAGTTGTGACATTTCTTAGATGTGTGGTTCTATGATAGTTACTGGACCCCTATAAATTTGGATCTCAGAAAAAATGGAGATAACAATATCTGTACTACTTTTATCAGTGTTCATAAAATCACAGGACAATAGATTTGGAAATGTCAGCAATCTTGGAAGTCATCATATCCAGGCGGCGGGCACTAGGGCCAGCTTATGCTGGTCTTTTTTATTTTTTAAGGTTTTTTGCAAGGCAATGGCGTTAAGTGGCCTGCCCAAGGCCACACGGCTAGGTCATTATTAAGTGTCTGAGGCTGGATTTGAACTCAGGTATTCCTGACTCCCGGGCCGGTGCTCTATCCATTGTGCCACCTAGCCACCCTTATGCTGGTCTTTAAGAGTCAATTGTAAAATGTATGGTAGGTACGCCTTATAAACTGGAAAGCTTTCCATTCTAGCAGCTCTTTGTCTTGTCTCTCATCATTTGTCTTGTCTATAGTGACATCCGTGCCAGATAAGTGATACAGATCAGGGTTTGACATTGTTTTGTTAATTGTCTAAACTTGAAAAAGTGATGGAAAAATATCAGTAATACAGATTAAATCCAGGCTCAGACACTTAATAATGACCTAGCCGTGTGGCCTTGGGCAAGCCACTTAACCCCATTGCCTTGCAAAAACCTAAAATAAAAAAACAAACAAAAATAATACAGATTAAAAGTTTAAAAAGTTTTCCATTCACCTATTTTTTGGTGAGCCAGCTGGTAAACATTTAGCAGCAGATCACTGTATGTGATTCTTTAATACCTCAACTAAGCACCTTCTAAATTTAGAACACTTATTGGGATTTAGTGGATATATATGGTGGACAGCAATTGGGTAAATTTCACTGGAAGAAGGAACAGCAGTGATTTTGTCTTTTTAGCATACTATAGACTACTTGAAAAAGAGGAGAAAATAGTTAAGGAATTTGAGAAACAGATTATAAAACAGTCATCAAGACACGATATCGAGGCATCTTCCAGATTTCTCCCTCTGCCAAAAGTAACTAATAACTTCTTGACTCAGTTGCTAATATTTTCATATTTCAAAATGTAAGGAAACAGAAAGGGGACATTGTAATATGGTTCTTTTTTTTTTTTTTAGGTTTTTTTGTAAGGCAAATGGGGTTAAGTGGCTTGCCCAAGGCCACATGGCTAGGTCATTATTAAGTGTCTGAGACCGGATTTGAACCCAGGTACTCCTGACTCCAGGGCCGGTGCTTTATCCACTACGCCACCTAGCCACCCCCTGCAGTATGGTTCTTACTTAAAATAGCAGGAAGGAACTGGAGTCTAAAGAAGTCATTCCTGTGCTAAAAAGGAATTTGTATTAGATGACTTTAAGGGTTTTTTTTTTTTCAGTTTCAGAGCTCTGTGATTTTGTACTAATCATGAGCATAATTTATGTGTTCCATTACTTTCTCCATTACTCTCTAAGTGCTCAGGAAGTAGTTTCTTTCCATAGACCACAGAGGAGGCCTTTAATATCCAGAATTAGACTTTGAAAGTCCTATTTTGAAAACTGAGTTCTGGTAACTATCCTGCACCACTAATAATTCCGTTGGAAAGGCAGTTTGTATAGTTGGACGACTATTGGACTTGGAATCATGAAGACTGCTTTGGACTTCTATCTCTGAGTAAATAGATGTATCACCCTGGAGAAGTCACGTGAAATGTGGCTTGATTTCCTCAGCTGTTAAATAGGAATGAAAGTCCAAATGGCATCTAATTTAAAGGTTGAAATGAGCATCAAAACAAATCATCTGTGTAATTAATCATGAAAATGTAAAGGGTTATATATTAGTGTCAGTCAGCACCACCATCACCACCATCATCATCACAATCACCACCATCACCATTATCATCATCATCATCATCTTCTTCATCATAACATTGTCATCATTATCATCATCGTTGACATCATCATTTCAAAGTCATTGTTGGCAAAATCTTGATCCTAGACTAAAAACTATTAAAATGACTGGTCATTCAGGATAGACCTGTTCAGTCCTTCAAAACTGCATCCAAGACAAGAGCACAGCACACCATAGTTCTAAAAGAAGGCTATTGGAAATTTGGTGGGGAAAATTAAAAGAGACACTGTGGTAAAATGGAAAGATTATTAGTTTTGAAATCAGGAGATTTGAATTCATATCTCACCTTTGATAGTTAATACCTGTGTGACAATGGTCATTTTCTCATTATAAACTGAGGCAGTTGGAATAGACAGTCTCTGAAGTTGTTTCCAATTCTAAAACTATGCTTCTATAATCCTATTGCCACCTTTGTGGTTCATTCTCCAAGAAAGATTTCAAAATAACTCAATGGTTTTGGAACCTGGACTATGATTTCTATTTTTCTCTAGGTATTCTGGCATACCTGGTTCAATCTTTGTTTTATTCTCTCAGCTGAGACCTTTATCCAGAAAGACTTTCTAATAATGATGATGATGATCGCAAAATGGAATGGGCTACCCAGGAGGTTAATCCCTTCCATAATCATTGAAAGTCTTTAAGAAGAGGCTTGATAGGGATGGCTAGGTGGCGCAGTGGATAAAGCACCGGCCCTGGAGTCAGGAGTACTTGGGTTCAAATGCGGTCTCAGACACTTAATAATTCCCTAGCTGTGTGGCCTTGGGCAAGCCACTTCCATTTGCCTTGCAAAAACCTTTAAAAAAAAAAAAGAAGAGGCTTGATGGGGGCTGCTAAATGGTGCAGTAGATGGGGTAGCTAGGTAGCACAGTGAATAGAGCACTGACCCTGGAGTCAGGAGACCTGAGTTCAAATTTGACTCAGACACTTAATAATTACCTAGCTGTGTGACCTTGGGCAAGTCATTTAATCCCATTGCCTTAAATAAATAAAAATAATTTGAAAATAAGAAGAGATTGATGACTATTTCCAGTGTGTTATACCAGATATTCTCTTTCAGGTATGATTTGTACTAAATGATCACAGAGGTTACTTTCAATTCTAAAATTTTGTGCTTCTTTGAGTCTTTGAATACGACCTTTTCCCCAAGGTGAATTTTTCTCTTTGGCCTTGGTGATTGCTCTTCATCACTGACATACTTTCATACTATCCCTTCAAGGATTGGTCACTGATACAGGATTTAAGAAGATGCAGAATGACAAAATTTGGATTTTATTTCAGAAAGATGGGGGGGGGGGTCTATCCAGATAAGCTATCAAGAAATTATATATTAGGTATCAGATATTAAGAATATAGTAACAAAAACAAAACAATCCCTGTCCTTAGGGAGCTGACAGTTTATTAGAAGAAACAACAAATATACAAATAAATAAATACAAGTATAAACTGATTTGGGAGATCAATTAGCATGATGTACACCAAATAAGAAATTTCCAGTTGGGCATTCAGAAGGAACAAATGGATATAACACTTTACTAGAACTTAGAATAAAAGCCCAGTGATTCTGCTGTGGAGATAAGGTTTGAGGGCATTCCAATTATTTGTTTCAATCTACCCCCAAACATAGAGATGAGAGAGCATATAGCATATGTGAGGAACAGCAGGAAGTCTGGAATGTAGAGTATATAAAGTAGGGAACTTAGCAATAACCTTGTAAAATTAACTTGGAGATAGATTATGAAGACCTTTAAATGCTTAGCAATAGGGAATCATTAAAAGTTTTTCTTTGTAAAAATATGCTATGGTTCTAAATGTAGTTTAGGAATATGACTTTGGCAGTTCAATAAAGGATGAATTGGCGAGAGAAAATAGAGAATGGAGATGAATTAAGAAGCTTTTGCAGTAGCTCAGGATAGTGATGATGAGGACTTGACTGAATAATGTTTGTCCTTCATTTTCAAAGAAAACCATAACACCAGGTAGGCTATGCCATGACATACACATGAGTTGTATTTGAGGGAGGGGAAGCTATGAAAAGTCACCAACCTTACTTTCTCTTCCAGTCAGCTGAACTCAGTGACCAGATATGAATCAGGACGACTAGAGATATCTCTAGAGGCAATTTGAGGCAATCAGAGTTAAGTGATTTGCCCAAGGTCTCATGGTTAGTAAATGTCTAAGGCTGGATTTGAACTCAGGTCCTCTTGACTTTAGGGCCAGTGCTCTAGCTACTGACTCAGCTACCTATGGGATTTGAACCATGCATGTGGTAAGTTTGGTGAATAGAGAGAAGGAAGCATATTAGAGAGATAGTGTATAGGTAGAAGCAATTAGATAAATCTATAGATTATATGCAATGAATGCAAGTGAGGAATCCATAAAGAGATCATGAGGTTAGGTGACAGGAAGGATGGCAGCATTCTCAAAAGCTGTGGGGAAGATGGAGGAGTTTTTAAGGATACATATTGAGTTTGTGGTGCTTATGGGAAATTCAATTTGCAATCTGATTGTTTTTAAATTGTTTCAGTCATCTTCAACTCTTTGTGAACCCATATGGGGTATTCTTGGCAAGAGTACTGGAGTGCTTTGCCATTTCCTTTTCCAGATCATTTAACACATGAAGCAGAGAGGCAAACATGGTTAAGTGACTTGCCAGGTCATACAACTAGTGACTGAGGCCAGATTTGAAGTCATGAAGATGAGTCTTCCTCATTCCAATGCATTATCCATGATGTCCAAGATCCAGTTAGCAATATGAGACTGGAGATCAGAAGAGTCACTATATAAATTTGGGTGTAATTAGCAGAGAGTTGATAATTGAACCTATGGGAGCTGATGAAATCACCAAATAAGAGAGTAGAGAGCAAAAAGAGAAGAGGATTCAGGGATAAGCTTTTCAGGATGCTCACATTTAGTATGAATACTATAGATGAGGAAAGAGTGAAATAGAGAGAGGAACAGATGATGAACTTGGGTTTTGGTAGCAGGACTTAAGGTCACCTTACTCAAAACAGAATGAACAAAGTGAGGCTTCAGTGAAGGTTCAAGGGTCTATCATGTAAAAAAAAATAGCTGCCTTCTGAAATACCATCACAGCCTAAGGTTTTTTGGATGAATAATCATGATTGATACCTTATTATAGTTATAAATGCTTTTTGGGTGCACTAGCTCTGGGACTGGAATAACAATCTCCTTGTTTGTAATTATGCACCTTTTCATTATCTGCACACTCATTTGTCTTTCTCTCTCTCTCTCTTAATTGCTTCACAAACACATAGATTCAATTAACATGGCTGGAAGACTGAACCTGAGTATTGCTGGAATTGTTCCTTTAGAGTCAGTGCTTGCAAGAACTTGCCTGGGGGAGTCATTTCAATATTATTAAAGACCACATTTGATGCGCTCTAATGGATTATGTCGTATGTGTGGGTATACATACACACATAGATATATAAAATATCTGGAAAAATAGCAGATTAACATGCATATTTATATATGTAAACTTCCATTCTTCTTTTTCCCATTGTATTTAATTTGTGTCCCATTAAATTCCCCTGGTGATCATTTTATTAAAATGGGTGTATATGTTTGAGTATGTATGTATTTTAATACACACACATACATTTGTACATGTGTAGATACTAGGTGTCCCAAAAATATCAATTATTTTTAATGTTTATTAGACTAAAATCACACTTACCTTTAGGATGTTGTATATTTCAGACTGAAACCCTGATTTTTTTGTAATAAAAGATGCCTGATATGGAAATTTCCTCTAATTATGTAGAAATATCCTCTACCTATTCATTATTATTAAATGAATAGTATTAGAGAGGTACCTGGGGACAACAAGATGTTCAATGATTTGGTCATGAATATGTAGCTAGTCTATGGAAGGGGCAGAGCTTGGACCTGAAATATAGACTTTATGGGCAGACCTGTATCTTTTCACACACACACACACACACACACACACACACACACACACAGCCCACATCCATCACATAGATCTGAAGTTGCTGAGCCCAGGTCCAAATCCATCTGTACCAACTGCCAATTACTATCTGTATTACCTTGGCAAGTTATTTAACCTCTCTGAGACTCAGCAGAATGATATGGTGGAAGTAGATGGACACTGACATCTCTTTCAGGTTTAAATGATTGAGGAAACACCATTTCTTTGGTGCAGTTATTCTTTAGATGCTAGATGCCTGAAAGGGTATAAGGAAGAGGATGAGCTATCCTTGGTACTATCTGCTGGGCATCTGGGAAGATTATAAAAACAAAAGGTAGACTTTGACAAGGTCATCATTTGTATTTAATCTTGTACTTCTTTCTCCTCCATCAGGGGCTTGGAAGTATAACAAAGACAGGAACAATGTATCTATAAATCCAGAATTGTCCATTTCTTATCTTTAGCCATAGTACACACCACCTTCCAACTCCATATCCTGTCACCTAACTTTGACTCTTGTTTCCCCTCTTAGCTTCATTAAGAAAAGTTTCAAGGATATTGTCTATCTCACTTCAGTTCTCTAGAATGCGATTCTCTTGAAGCAAGAATTATTTAGTATGATCTTTGTTTCTGCAACTCCAAGCATAATATCTGGAACATAGCAGAAGATTAATAAGTACCTATTGATACTAATTCTATTCTTCTATCACTAAAAGAAACCTTTCAAA